>NW_010396288.1:54710-78079 GCF_000710305.1 Buceros rhinoceros silvestris
TCCAATCAGCACCCAGATGGGCCCCTCAAACAGGTATAAGCTCTATTGTGTAGAAAAAAGTTTAAGTACTTTAAAGATCATGTTGTTACCCTAGATACTACAGGTAATGAGAACTCCAGATCACAAGAGAACATACTCCACACCATGAGATCCACATGTTCTGAGGTTAGAGGCTGAGCAAGCTAGACCCTGGCCTTGACTTGAGGTCACTCAACAGCCTGCAGAAATTGCAGGGCTATCACCACGGGCCAGGAATGATTTTCTTTTCTTGCTGTTGACAGAGTGTAGTAATTCGGATTACTAGAGCTGCTGTGCCTTAAATGGTAGGTGTACTCATCTTTGTGTATTTTCCTGTCCTTTGGTGGAGACTTTGAGTTCTACCTCTGTTGGGCTGAGGAACTCAGATTTCCATTTGGCTCTTTTTGCAGGAGGGAACCTCTTCTTCCATGACACAGTATAGCACATATGTAAGAAGAAGAGGATCCAAAGATATTCTATCCTCAAACGTATCACAGTAGGTTTTGCTAGAAAAGAAGATGTATATTTTTTGATTTTCAGTCAAACTTCATTCACGGAAGGCTATTATTGACCACCATTAGCATTCTGGCTGAATAAAAATGGAGTAAGGATTTCAGAAGAGCCAGTCTATGAAAGATAAATGCGCAGGAACATCCATTTCAAAATAGAATGATGCCTGTAACACAAAGCCTGACAATAGTCAGTGCATTTGGAATTAAATCTTTGTTTAGGGGAATTCCAATTTTATGATTCACGCATACCACTGAAGCAGGCATGGCTTAGCAGAAGGGATGATAACAGGTTATAAATTACTTTCTTTGATTATCTTCTTCAAAAAATCTCCATAATCTTACATCATTGTATTTGATTTTGTAAAAACATGTAAAGGTGGAAATGGAGCTGTGTGAGATTTGGTACATGTAGGGTCAGCGTTTCAGAATATCCAGAAAAGGATGGAGCCACGACTCTACCTTTGTGTTTCCAAGCCAAATAGTTTCCCTGCCATCAAATACATTTTCTGCTCAGTAATGGGCTAACTGCAGCCTGCGTGGGTATTATGGAATCTCACTTACTGTGTGGTGTTCTTTCTCAATAAATATACCTGAGCACTAACTCAAAGGTATAGTAGTTATTAATTCCTAAAGAGCACCATTTTAAATTTATTTAACATCAGTTATTCTCCAGGCAACTAAATACATGTAAATTAAGCTAAATCCACATTTGATATGTTAACCATGTCTGTTGGTTGTTTCTGTATTAGTCTGTACCAAAAAACACATCTCTGGTGCAAGGTGTGAAACAACCCTCAAAGGTCTAACAGTGTTGTTGTACGCAGTGCAAGACAAATCTCCAAAATTCCTTTGTATATCAGCCAAAGATCCCAGTAAAAGTCATCATTTACGGGACTGATGGTTTGTTATAACACGAAGTACACCGAGACCATGGCCTTACCTGAACTGTGCCATAACCTGTGTTGTGGAACTATGTTCTACCATCATCTGCCAAGGTTTGTCTTTATTAGGAGATGGGTGGCAGTTTCTAGATCCAGTGGAATCTCATGCACTTAGTGCTTGATTACCCTTGCTATATGAATTTAGACTGCTGTACTTTGGCTATATGTTCTTAGCAATTTCATTCTATTTAAAATCTGGTTAATAGTGTAGTAAATAACTGGTATTGCTACAGAATTGCATTCTGAAGGTAATGGGATTGAATTTCAACACAAGTTGACACTCAATTAAAATTTCCATATATCCAGTGAATTAGCCAGTTCTTGGCTGCTGTATTAAGGTGGATGCCTTCCTGCTCAACTGAACACTGAGCAACACAGGCAAAATGCATAATAAAGCTAGATCAAGACTTAAAATACCCACTCGAAATTTTTCTTGTTTGTATCAGGTAGTAAGCTTGCAGAACAAACTCAGGGATGGGGATTTTAAAAAATTAAATAATCAGTATTTAAACAAAATCCCTTTACATTTAGAGTAAGGAAGCTTGAATAAAATGAGAAGCCCTTAAAACTTCTCACTGAATTACTGCCATCAGCCAGTAGATCTGTGGGGCTTGTTCGGCTAAAAGCCACAACAGACTTTGTAATGCAATGATGTAATCTTGGCATTGTGTCATTTATATTCAACCTAAAAAAACAATTTTCCTGAATAGACAGGCTGACAACAATATTGTTCAGTGTTGGTTTTTATTTGGATTGTTTCCAAATGGTTCATATGCTTCCACAGCAACACCCCATGCCCGCTTAAGTTTTTACTCTGAATTCCGAAGTTTCCCCTTTTTCCTCGCGTTTTATTTTGCTTTTAAAGTCCCAGTTATGTTTGTGAAACTAACCAGCTCGGCCACAGAATTAGGATGTATCTTGCAGAGTGCATTCATTTTACTTTTTGCATATTTTTCCCGAGGTCATGTCAAGGTTAGTTTGAATTCCATCCTACATTAAGACTTCTTTCACAGCTATTTAGCTCTGCAGCCTACTCCCCGCTGGGGTCTGCCCCTTGGGCACGTCAAAGCTTCAGACCTGACAAATCACACACAGATGAAGCTGTACGGTTTTTTAAACAGTTTCATCAGTAACGTAGGTTGGGATTTTTTTTTTTTTCCCTTTACACTATACTTTTTTTTTCCCCACTAGAGTTTATTCTCTGAATTGCAATAGTCTGAAGACTGATTTCTGTATGGAAAATTCCCTTGCACAGGCGAGTTGTAAAATCGAAATGGCGTTGTACAGTATGTGCCACTCACAGGCTCCCAGAAACTGAAAGTGCTGCAGATCCTCTTAATTAGTAACAAGCTACAGCTCCTTGTCTAATAGCTGTAATCGTACTGTTCATATCTATTTACACAGAAGAGCCTTAAACTATAAAGGCTGATAAATATTCGCAATTTATCATCCATATTGCGAACCTGTTAGTTATCCAGGAGAGCTGGTAGTTGTTCAACGGAATAAACTTCTGTCATCCTTGGGATTACTCAGATGAGCAAATGTTCATCGGTGTCAAGAAATGATGCTGTGCTTTAGCAGCAATCCTTAGGGGACATGGGAAGTTTCAAGTGGGTGTATATGTGTATGTGTATAATTAGCTTCACGACTATATGCAGGGCTTTCACCACCTACATTCATGGACAGACACCTCCCCCCCGCCCCCCTCCTTATATGTGTGGCTGCATAAAAACCACTTTGAAGTGTCTAACGCAGCTTGCAGGTGAAAATACATTTTCCAAAATTCTTTGCTGTAGACTGCTATCTGTATTTTAGCATTTTGTGCAACTAATGGTGCAACACCATTTCCCGTCTAATTGATGAAGTTAAAATGCTTGGCTGCTAATGAGTGTATTAGCAAACAATATACCCTTAACAAGCTTAAGCAGCTCAGGATTTTAAAAAGCAGCTTACTGTCCTCCTCATTTTTATAAGACAAAATGTACTGCCTTCTACAAATTGCTTGATCGACTGATGAAGTACTATAATTATAGTTGTATTGCAGTTTTGACAAAGCCACAATAACAGATTGTAGTTTAGTCCCTACTCTAGGCACACAACTCTTTGCATTACAAAACCCAGTTTTACTGGTCTAATTCTTTCTGAGAACAAAAGGCACCTGGAGATGTTAACTATATACTAAAAGAAAACTGGGAATCTAGGAAATAATAATATTGAAGCATGACTTTTCTTCTCACAGCTAGTTCATTGGGAATGGTATCTAATGAAGAGTTGTCTAAAGGCTTGCTTGTTTGGAACTAATTAAAGACAGATATCCTAAATAGAAAAAGGATCATGGGAATTACATTAGGTGTCTGGAGACTTGTTATTCTTTTGGTACTCTGAGTAGATTGTGGAAGTTGTTAGGGATTCGAGAAATAAGGCGAGCTAATAAAAACTTCTATTTTTCTGGTTATTGGCCAACTATTGTATTTTTGTTTGCAATAAGATTTGTGCCAACAGGCTAGGGGCTTGAATAAAACATTTAAACATTTGTGCATTAACACATTATGGTGAAAAGAGAGTCTTGTGCTTTCACTCAGTGCATTTCAGCCTTCAATTAATGTGAAAGCACTACAATGCCTATGCAACTTCTCTTGCCTAGTGGTGCACCATTTATCATTGCAGTTTTACATTGACCTTGACACCCACTTCATTAGAATAAAGATTGTCTACCATTTAGGTTACATTGTTCCTCTGCACAGAGACCCCATGCAAATTTCTGTTCAGATAGAAGAGCTGTGAGCCTGTCAGAGGTCATCTGCATTAAATGATTGCAGCTATTTTCCAACTGCTTCTTTTCATTCTACTCAATTCAGGCTAGGAGGATCAATCAAGCCCTCTGCCTGAAACAGTGGGACTGCTGGGAATATAACTGTTTTTGGTAGTAGTGGATATGCCCTAAACAGTATTAAATATTTAATATAAATTCATTAAAGGGCATACAAAGTCTTCAAAAAGATATTACATTTATAGTAAAATTTAAAGGGTTGGGTTCACCTTCCTTAAAAAAAAAGGCAGAACAATGGGCACCAACTGCATCATTTTTTAATGTAGGCAAAATTTAGTTCATGAAGTTACTTAATATTTCTTTCCACGTGTTTATTTCTCTAGCTGCCAGAGGAAAGAACGCATAGCAGAAGTGTCATCAGTATTTGCTACTTTCTGAAACAAAAAAAGCAAGGTGTCTGCAGGGGTTTAGGACAGAAGTGCTAAGATTTGTTTTGTTTTAGGCGTGCACCCACACACCCATGAGCTGTCACACAAATACATGTTGTACTATTGTGCTTATTTGTTGGGGAAAAAAGCAAACGGAAATAAGTTAGCGCTCTCCTTGAGTTTTCTGAGTGATATAATTGGAATTAAATTATTAATGGGAGATACTTAAAAAAGATTGTTTTATGATCTTCTATTAGAGAATTTGCAATTCATTTTAATATTTGTAGTTTGATTTATATCAAAGATAATGCAATCTATGTCCAATTAACAATACATAGCCAATGTAATATGATTTCCAGATCATGCAAATGGAATAAGCTAGAAGAGGAAAAACTGATTCTTAACCTCAGATGTAATTTGCTGTGTGAGTTCTGGCAATTTTAAATGACATTGCACTTTTTAATTTTTCCGAAGGCTCAGCAGCAAATTTATCCCAATCAAGAAAGCCTATTATTAATTTACAAGGACAATTGTAGGAGTCTTTATAATTTCCCTGTGCAATTATTTGCCATAAATTGCTAATACTGAAATACATGAAGTTTGCAAGAAACAGCAACTGCTATTTATCTAGACAGATCACTCAGCCCGGATCTTGAATGTTGTCCAGAGGTTCTAGTGCTATTGACCGCGTAAGAAATATAACCAAGCTTCTGGACAGTTTCTAAAATGTTTCACACTGATAGTACCAAAAAGGTAGAAGCATTAAGAGCTATTGTGAAGGGTAGGCTGGCCTCTAGCAGATTCCTTCACTTTGCGTGTATACAGCTGAGCTTTGGACCCTGGACTTTGGAATAAAAAGACTCTTTGTTCATCCCTGAATGGCATTAGGCATGGGCTTCCTAAGGGGCCACCATGAAGCCTAGCATGAAGAGTGCAAACATTATCCAGAAAGCAAAGTGAGAATGTGTGTGAGGAGATGATGGACAAATATTGCTATATGCACGTTGCTATAGGTTTATATGTATTTATGTTGCACATTTGGTGAATTTGCTTGCAGAGTATGCTTTACTCAATTTTATGCATGCAGTATTATTTGCGAACGTGTGCCAAAGCTGGCTGTGCGTGCACAGACAGACACCGAACTCGTGTGTGTATGTATCTGTGTTTGCAGCAGTCGAAACACCCTGAAAGGCAAATTTTTAAAATTTAAAGATCCAATCCAGGTAAAACTCAAACTGCGGGTCACTCGGTCCTGATGTCAGTTGTATATTATACGGTGCCATTTGACTGAAGAGACTTTGTTAGTATGTGAGTGGTGGAATGCAGAACATCTACAAATAGCACACCCTTATTCCAATAATGGAGAAAGTTCACTGGCTTAATTCTTCTGTACTTCGTAGCCATAGCTCCACTGTGTGTTCAGTATGTCTAGTCTCTTTTCACTATAACCAACAGAAGCACCATACAAAAGTCTTACAATGGATGTCTTAATCTCTCTGTGTGCTTTTAGAGCATTATTTTGAATTCCATCATGCAGGCTTTTTTTTTTTTTCCTTTCCTCTTCTGAAGTTTTATTACAACAACAGAATTCCCAGGGAGCTTTAGGGGCAAGGTTCGCATAATATTGCCCTAAAGTTTTGCTCGAGGGGTGGAATCCACACCCCAGTCCTGATCATCTTTTTTGTGGTGTTTCTCTTTCTGAAAGATGCAGTGCACAGTCTTACAGAGTTGTTAACTGTGTACAGATTTTTTTATTGTTTACCAGACAGTGCGCATCTACGAACCTTTCATGATGATTTCTTTCTCTGACCTCTCAGTGACTAGGCATCTTGTTCCTTAACACTGAGGGAGGCTGAAAAATGCTTGAGTTGCTCAATGTGTGCCTTCTATACCAGTTTCAAAATGGCTTATTCTTCTGGTTTCCATGGTGACAATTAACACTGTTACAAGGCATTGTTCCAGTCTCCATTTGGGCAGAATTTTCGGGTGTGATTTTTCACACACAAAAAATGTTTTATATAATTTTTTTAAAGGAAAAAAAGAAAAAGAAAAAAAAGGAAAAAAAAGGCACGGTTTATTATAAAGTGTCCAAAAAATGTGTCTCAGTCAAGCCTGCTTGGATTTCTTACAATATTTTTATCAAGGGAAGTAAGGTTTTAACTTGCTTTGTTTTGGAATTCAACTTCTCGTGGTTTAATTATTTTTGCCAAACTTATTCACGGATAAATGCTACTGCCTTTTTAAAATTCCACTATTTGTCCTTTGAGAATATTGATTGCATTGAATAAGAAGAAATAAAAAGCCAAAATTTTGAAACTTAAATAACATTGTTTGGGGTTTCTTTTGAGTGGCTTCAGGAACACCAAATCAGCCATGCATGCACACAGCTAATCATGCTGTAAATATTTTTCAGCTTTTTCCAGTATGTTGTTGTACACGGTTTTTCCCCCAGTTTTTTTAATATAAAAAAGGTGTTGTGGGAAAGTAAGTATTACTCATTTCGTTATTATTGTGGCTGTTGCAAGAAACCTAAGACTTTAACTTTCTTAATCTTGTTTTTGGCTATTAAACAGTAATCTATATCATAGCGTCCACAGACTGTCACAATGGAGCAGCCTTTGCTCACTTAAAGCTGAGGAAAGAATGAATCTGAAGATTAAATTATCTTCTCACTGCAGGATTAAGTAGTCCTACCAGACTAGGGTTGTGCAGCACTGATAGAGCTGGTAGCTAATTTTTCCAAGCAACTGCTTAGAGTGTAGGTGTTTAATGGATTAAAAAATAGCATTAGCAATAGCATCTCGTGCTATCAGTTCTCAAACTGTACCTCCTGTACATTAAGCTCTTCCCTTAACTTAAAATACACATTGCATGTTAAACATTCAGGAGTGAAACAATACCGCCTCTCAGTCACATACCAATACATCTAATAATGAACTGGTTTCTTTCATCTTTTACAGTTACAGTATAATGCATTTTCTATCAATCAGCACTTTCATCATGCTTGTTTATACAGTAGGTTACATGGTGACAAAGACAGAGTATGTACATAAAATCTCGCTTATTTATTTTTTAATGTAATAACCTTTTATAACATCTGTCACACTATTTGGATTATGCTGCACTGAATTATTTTATCTAGTCCAAAATTAAATGGAACGACTTCTGTTTGTATGTGAACAAGAGCGTTGGAGTTGGGAAACATGCAGTGTATTTCATTTCTTCATCAGTCCTGCACTGCCCCGGAACATGCCCAGTCCAGGCAGAAGCTAGTGCCAGCCTAGAGCAGGTGATGAGTATTCACGAGCTGTGCCTGCACCAGTGTCACACAGCTAGAGGACTCCCTCAGTCTATTAATTCACTTGACAAAAGAAAGGGAGTTGCACGAACTGGATTTCAGTGCCTAGCAAATTGGACTCTGGATTCCCCTTGATATTACATGTACTTATGGAAATAATTATGCAAATCCTTTTCAGCTATATCATCTTTAAATAGAAATCAGATTACATAAAGAAGATTGTAATCTCCTCCAGTAACCATCCTAGCTGAAAAGGCAGTAACACAGGACCACAACGCGTACTTGTTGAGCATTTTAGTCCCGTAAAATGGTGCTGCCTCTTGGCGCATCCGGTTGCCTAGTGCCAAACATGGTTGCTGCCCACTGTGCAACATTTCTGAACCCTTAGCAGTACACCAAGGATCAAAAGGCAAGTCCTTTATAAACAATTCCTTGGTTTTTACTATGCATATTCATGTAATTTTGGATACGCAGACACCTGATCAGTGTTCATTAATAATGAGAAATGGTTTAAATCACCTCATTTAAAACATTTGCTCTATGATCCACAAATGACTAATATTTGCTGAAGTTTACATAATACAAATGATGTGCATGTGTTGTGTAAATGAGAGATTAAAATATGAAACTAACAATATGCAAACATATGCATGGAAATGCTGAGGACCTGTTAGCTGAAACAGTGATTTCACACCTTTATTATTTTCTTTAAGCTGTCTCCAATTGTATTTTTGCTTTGTTTTCCTACAGAGCATGGAGCTGGCAAAGGCACCCATGTTTTCAACATTCCTTATTCTAGTTTAAATTTTTATACTTAGCCCGGTTATTAACATTTTCACTATGAGCTGCTATAGCAGTTTTCTTGGCTGAATTTAAAGCAAAGAAAGCTTAATGTTTAGGATGCAATTTGCTGATAGCTATGCATAATTTATGTGTGTCATGTAAACACCTTTGTAAGAATATGTGTTGAACTCTCAGCAAAAGGTGCGTTTCTGGCTGTATCAAAAGTTCTGTTTCTACGAGTGTTTTATACATGAAGGGGAGAGGGAATTAGCCTAACCATATGTAGGGTGTATATATGAGTGCATGCCTGTTCGTTAAATCTTTTTTTTTATTATTTACTGTACTAGCTACTAAAACATAATTAATCACTATGGTAACTACTGTATTTAATACTTAATTCAGGTTTTCAGAGAAAAGAGGTTTTAAAGAGATTTATTTGCTAATGTGTATGTAGATTAGAATACATTGTACAGATAATATAAGAAATATCCAGCTAAATTTTTTAGAAAGTCACATTAAAGTACTTTTGAAAGAAGATTCTGATTTTACTCCTGGTTTTTCTTTTTTTTTTTTTCTTTTTTAACAATAAATAACAGTGGAGGAAATAAAAGGTATTTTCAGCTTGAAGAAGCTATTGGTCTGTATGACCACTGTGGCTGTTCTCATTTGTGTGCCATTTCACTGCTCTGTTGGTTGATGCAATGAAAATCAAGTTACTTGTATTGTGTTGTAGGGGAGTTATCTCTAATAGTTTTTCTAAGGTGAAACTCTCATGTTTTCACATGTAGTAGCATTTCAGGCCAGTCTTTGAGACAGAATCCACAATGAGAGAGAGAAGAAATAAACTTGTAGGGAACTTAATTATGACATTATTTCCTTGTTTTGTTTTATTTTCAATGGGGATCCTCAGTGATACTTGCTGAAGCAGCGTATTTGAAAAACAAGATACCACTGACTGAGTGAGACAAAGGCAGATAAAGCTTCAGATGAGAGAGTGTTAGTGAATATTACTGTCCAAGTGAACATTGTGATCGAGTGAACGTTACTGTATGTAATCAATTGGTAACTACCTGCATAAATACAGCACCCAGAAGGCTACATGCTTGGTACCTAAATCTCTTATGATATGTCATAAGTAAGTTGTGTTCTTAAAAAAAAAAAACAAATGGCATGATGAGCATGATCATAACTGGGCACATAGAATTAAAGTTTAATTTTTGTCAGAGAAAACTCTTTGCAGTAGCTAATATTATCTATTTATTTTCATTTTAGAGATACAATGTAGAAATGTCAATCAGGCACCCAAAAAAGATGGAACTGCTTAGTAAGGTTGAAGCTCTGAAGAAAAGTGGTGTTTTACTACCAAATGATCTCCTTGAAAAAGTGGATTCAATTAATGAAAAATGGGAACTGCTTGCGGTATTTGCATTTTTATTACTGTTTGTGGGTTATGTGTACATTTTTGTGTGTTGAAGTACGCTGTCTGTCTGATTTCTAATTTGAGGCACAAATATCTCTCTCTTTCAATTCGCAGTGTACGTTTCAAACAAGCTACTCATGCTATTATATAAAAACTCCATAGTATTCTCCTCTTCTGTTGATTTTTTTTATTCCATGCTTGTCTCCTGTCTGACTTTAATAATTTTAGTTCTTTAATACATAAAAAATGTAAGTAAAATATGCCATGTATTACGGGTATGCACCAAGTCAACTATAATGCAGTATATCTGATATACACTGACTGTCATGCTTGAGTGAATGTTAATAGAATTTATTCTGAAGGTACATGTTAGAGACATCTACTGTTTAACTATTTACTATACCCTTAAGATGAAAAGTGGGGCTGTCACTGCATATTTCAGGACACACTGATGGCTCAAAAACAAATATGCAGATTCAGTACAAATCTGAATACCTGAAGCTAAGAATACAGCCAGGATATGTTTCACGCTGCTGTATTCAGCTCACTTTTGACAAAAGCCAAAAAAGTTTCATGTAATTCATTTCACGCTATGATGGGCTGGGTCTCAGCCAAAGAGTGAGATACAAGAATCTGGCAAAAAAAGCAATATAGTGATTCTGTTACCCAGAGACCAGTGATGGCACCGTGCAGGAGACACTATTGTCCTATTGTTGTAAAACAGCTGAGAGAGAGAGAGGTCAAACTATATATTTTTCCATCCACTTCTCTCCTTAATTGCCTTCACTTCAAATCAAGGGTAAGATAAATTTATAAATTACTTTAAATGATTAATTATAGATGTGTGATATTAGCAATACAGTTACATGGCATAATTTTGCATGCTATTATCTTAGTTTAAAAAATATTTCTAATATATTACAAGTAAGCTGTCCATGCAACCTGCCAACAGCATTTTAAATACTGACTTGGGTCGCTTCAGCTTATTTGGAAGTGCAATAGCCATTTTACAGAGGGTGGGGCTTTTTTAGCTCAGCACAGTTGTTTCTAATGGCTTGATTCTCTAAATGTGCAAATTGTCAGAAAATGCTAAAATTTGCCTTATGACTAGTGAGCTTATTATCCTTAATTTTAATCTGCAGCATCATCACAAGCATTTTAAAGCTATTTGAACATTAATAAATTTACTGATAAAAGTGAGACTTAAATATTCTTTTACATCTGATCATGACAACTTGTATTTTAAAAATTATTTCAGTTGTAAGCCTTATGTTTATGACTTTCAGTGTATTTAATCAGGTTAATTCAGTGGCGCAGATTCAGGCTGGTAGGATGTAAAACTGCGAGATAAGAAACTGATAATAATTCTAAAAATCTAGAAGAACTCTGTCTTACAAACAATTTAAATCCTGCACTTCTTGGTATGGTAATATCAAAATATACCTCTGGATTAAGTTTTGCCATTAATTTCAGCATTTACAGAAAAATAAAATATAACTATTACAGTTTTCCTGCTAAATGCGATTTCATGAATAATAAGCAGAGTTTGATAGAGTTTTGTTTAATTTAATAAAAACCTCTGCAGAAACTAACGGCACCAGGCATAGTTTTAATTGGCATGATTACGTTTTAATTGGCATGAAAAAAATTAAAGACAAGGATTTTAACTTCTAACAATGGTAAAATAGAGGGATATGGTTTTTAATATTACTTTCATCTAAGGTGAACAGTGTGGAATGGAAATACATTAGAATGAAATGTCAGTGGTGCGTACAGTTTAATCTGTGAAATTTTGTCCCCTGTGCTGAATATTACTCTGTCTCAATTGCATATTAAACAACCCTATCAAGGCAGGCATTGGCATCTGCTGTGCTGACACAAATTGTGAATTAAATGAAATTGATGTCCTCTGTCGTATATTTATGAAGACGGACCATTCTCTGAAGTATTCTGTTTATGAAGAATTTATGATTGCAAACTGTTCCAGAACAAAAAAGTGGCAATAAATTCTTTTTTGTGACCCTACCCTCCAAGGCCATTGATTTCACCTCCTGCTGCTACTTTTGTTACAGCATAAAAACAATAGCTAGCGCTGGATTCCACGGAGGGTCTTCAAATTATCAATATTTGCACCATGAAAATAGAAGGGTGTTGCCAAGAAGGCATGTTTTTCAGTTATGATCTCCTAAATACGTTATTTACAGAATGCCACGTAGTAGAATTATGTCTGTTGGTCTAATTTTATTTCTGTTTTAAAGCTCGTTTTTGGAAGCTAACTTCATTGTTATAAATAACATTCCGGTAACTTTCCAAAGCATGTATTTTCAGCAGACAGCCACACTGGGTCACCTAAAACTGTATCTTCATGTTACAACAATTAACCACTGCTAATTATCAGTTTAAAAGGTTATTGGATGTGATTGTCAGTGTATATTCAATATTCTACAATCAGTAACACAGATCTAGTGCTTCTAATAAGTGTCAGCCTGACAGCCTCTTATAGGTCAGATAAAATACTGCTTGGCATAGAAGAGGCAGGCAGTAGCGTATCTCCCTTGTGATGTTAAAGGATTGCCTTTCGAAATGCTGAAAAGGAAGGTAACTTTCTACCCCTGGCCTCTTCAGAATATTCATTGTGCTCCCAGTGTCCACTATCAAAATGTTATTAGTGGTTCTTTTATTAGAAATGCTACTTTGAAAAGCTGTAGTAAATTAGCTTCATTAGCAATCAGAGGTGAATGTTTATTCTGGTCCATTATTTTTAAAGTGGATGCTTAACATGGAGAACTTAAATCCAAATTTAGGTGCCTGAATAATTGGCCTGATGTTCAGGAACATTGAGGCTTTGCAATTTCTAGCTTATTGGTGACTGAATGAGTTCATCCACTTTAGAACAAACCAGCTATTTTGTCACCTAAATGCTCCTGTGTGCAACCTCAGGGCTACAAGTTTGGAAAACATGACCTGACAGTTCATACCTCAGAAAACATTTCGGTGTCTCAGCATTTCCCCAAAAACTTAGTTGGTACCTTGGATAAGAGTTGGGTGAATTCAGTGCTTGTCATATTTTCTGCTGCTGCCTAGAAACCAGTAACTCTCATGGCCGTAAGTGTCTAAAGCCACAGACAAATTCTGTAGAGTAACTACTTTTAAAAGTTACGTACCATTTTGTCTCCTCTGTTCATAGATTCTCTTAATAAACATTGATTTATCATGCTTCCGGCAAAGTCAGTGACCCAGAGAGAACAGCGTAAGTGAGAAACAAGGATAGAAAAAATGAATTTGATTGAAACAAGGAAACAAGTTATGAAATTGATTGATATTGGTAGTAATTATTAAAAAACCCCCACATCTCTAGTCATCTAACAGATGTTTCTCGTTGCACGTTAACCTGTCTATGTTTTGGTACATAAGACTAATCTATGTTTTCTTTATCTTTCTTTATCTTTCTGATGCATTAGAAAACCCTAGGAGAGAAGATCCAAGACACAATGGTAGGGCACAGTGGGTTAGGTCCACGTGACCTGCTCTCGCCTGAAAGCGGCAGCCTGGTAAGGCAGCTGGAGGTCAGGATCAAAGAGCTGAAAGGGTGGCTGAGAGATACAGAGCTTTTCATCTTCAATTCCTGTCTGAGACAAGAAAATGAAGGAACAATGAATGCTGAGAAACAACTGCAATATTTTAAGGTAATAAAAAGCAATCATAGTTTTCATAGAGAGGCTCCTCTTTATGGTAGGATAAAATATTTATCTTATACATAACATAATGCAATGCATGTGCATATGTAATCATATATTCATATTTTCACCTTCATTTATGTACTATGTGTTCATTCATGTTGATTTTATTGAATCTTTGCAACGTATATTCCTTAGGCTTTTTGCAAAAGAGAGCTTTAGAGGGCTAATCGCACCACAACATCCTTTCATTCTACTTCCCTGAAAAGCTGAGTTTTGTCACGAAAATCTTCACTCTGAATTTCACCCCCTACATCAGTTTCATTAATTCACGTGTTGTGTGACCATCGGTTTAACAGCCTATTCCTCTGCACATATGAGTCAAGCAGAACCTCTCTGAGGTCACGTCCACAGAGATATAAATTTAGCATACATGAGAAAACATTCCCCAGTTTGTGGTGAATAGCTCTGTTTAAAAAAGACCTATACACTATGAGATTTGCATTAATCTAGGCCACATCTTATACTTAAGCCTGAAGATTTATAGAAAGGCGGGAAAAGAATTGCAGTCACAACGCTATATTCAGGTGGATAAGCTCCTTCAGCTGAAGGCCGGCTTTCAGCTTTGCAACTGCCTTAATGGAGGTTGTATGTTTTGTTCATTCCCCAAAAGCAATGGGACCGTTCAGGAAAGAGGGCTACCAAGTTAGCAAGCGGACCTGGTAGAACTCTGTGATTTTCTTCTGTTCAGAGCTATCTCTTCTAAATAAACCCTCACCCGAGTCATCATCGCTTTACTCTGCAAGTGATCTTTGACCAAGGAATAAGGAAGGAATCATGAGTAATTGTTGAGCTTTAGAGGTATAGAGGTTTTTCTAGCACAACAGTACTCTTAAGGTGATGGACAATTTACTAAATACTCATCTCAAAGGGCACGTTGCAAACGCTTCTAAACATACTGTTTTCTACAAGTGTTTGAGAAAACAACAGCAGAAAAGGAACTGTCTTCCCAATTAGTCATTCCTTAACTCTTCCTTTTCCAGGCATGATGATTGGTGAGCAGGTTGTGTCAAGGTAGATGAAGTTGGTAGGGGTTTTTTTTGGTTCCTGAGCATGTTCATTTGAATGGAATTTTAAGTTTTCTTAAAACATCTATGTTATTTATTTTAATGATTTGTGGGTTTCTGCTGATAGCGAAGAAATCCATGCTGATTCTGTTCTATCAGCAAACTTCAAAGCTAGAGATTGTGAAGGGCTGTTGACAGACCTGCAGAACTTCACAGCAATAGATCTGTGTTTTCCATAGGAAATGCTGGATGCTTTTTATTTCTGTGGAAAAATATGGCATTTATCTAAGTGCAGAACTATGGATTTTAAAACCTAATTTCAGACAAATTTGTTTTTAAATATACATTTTTATATATATGGTTAAGACTTTTGTATAGATATATATATGACAGAAATACCATAGCAATGTTACTTACGTATTTGGAATGTGCATAAATCTCTCAAATGAACTCTTTTAATATATATATGACATAATGTCATGCCAAGAGCTCTAGGGATGTTAAAGAATAGAGTACCACCCACCATGATGTAACCAGAGTATTTAATTACTCGGTTGATTATCTATTAATTACATAAATAATACATTAATTATTTTCAAAAAGGTAGCCATTAGAGTATAAAAAAATAATTACTTATCAAATATGGTGAGAGCACATCACTTTGTCATATATATTAAACCATCTTTGTCTCATTAAATCTGAAATCCACTATAAGTAAATTTTCCATTCTTCACTGATCTCCTGGGGAAGTGTATAAAAGAGAAAATGGATATAATTAACAATACTGCAACGTATAATACATATATTTGAGAAAGAACATTTAGAACATTTTCAAAAACATTAGCTGTGCCACTAGCAGGAAACATGCTGGGGTTTAGTTTGACTTACTTTCCACTTAAGAGTTTAACCTTCCTGCTGCTTTCACTGTGGTAAGAGAATCATCGTTTCTTAATGGAAATTTAGGGTGCTGCACCATCCCAGTTATACACATGGCCACTGTACACGGAGAAACATTTTTAATAAAATAAACTCAGCAGTGCTGTATATTGTCATTCCATAATGTTATGTTTCAGATTACACTTACGCCTTTGGAAAAACAATTTTTAAAATTTTTCAGGTGTTTTCCTTTCATTTTGCAATTGGAGGATGAACTGAGTGTGTAGTTCAGTTGAGACCCAGGACAAGAACAATGTGGTGGGAGGAGGGTTTTTAAATTCACTAGTAGGAAATTATTTTGACTGCTTTGTTTTCTTTTATAAAACATCATGCCATATTAATTTGAGTGGGTTTTTAATTACACAATGTACTACTGTGTTACTTTTCTTCTGGGCAATTGCTGCAATAACAATACTTAGCTGTGCATGTTGCAAACATTAATGAATTGCACCCCACTAAACTTTCAAGGTAGATATTATTATCCCCTTTTTAGAAATGAGGGAAGTAAAATGCATGGAGATTAAGTGACTTTCACAGAAAGACAATGGTTGTATTAGGGTAGAACCCAGCTATGGTGACCCCAATATTTGTTGCTAAACACAAGGCAACCCTTCCCTTGTTCCTTCCTCTAGATTACTTCTCAGTGTATTGTGTTTTCATAAGTAAGTGATGAAAAGACACTGCTTCCTTTCATTTACCATTGTTTCTTGTTTATATGCAAAGTTCAAACCCTGCAGAGTATGTTTGACTTATTTTTTTTCCATTGTCGTTATCATATCTAGGTATTAGAATGGCTAGAATGTTACAAGATAAGGCATTACCCAGCTTATGTAAGATCTTGTATTTCTTGCTCTCATGGAAACTGTGGCATGTTTTGGTGAACCCAGTGATCTCTGTGCAATACAATGTGCAGCTGGTCTGCAGAGCTCGTTCCACTAGCTTTCAGTGCTGGCTGCCTCAAACATTTTCATATTTAGTTACGAAGGAGAGGCATGAACTTTGCTTCAGTCTAGAGTGACACTTGCTGGTCATTCCACAGCAGCATTAAACAAGATTCCAAGTGTAGGCCAATCCAGACTCCTGTTGAGAAGGGGGAAAGGGTGAACACAAGTTGCTCGGCTGTAAATGGGGAAGCGTGGGTGTTTTCTGGTTTGTTTTCTTCTGTTGCAACATAAAAACCCCATGAATCCGGACTAAGAAAATCAAGAGATTGACATAAAATTCATGAGGTCTTCATACCTATGAACATACATTCATTTTACTTATTCATCCTTTTTATTTCTGTTCTGTCTTTTGAGTCCCTCGAGTTCATTTTTTCTAGCTTTTCACTGAAACAATGAGGACCAGAAACAGAAACATGTTTTTGAAATGAAATACAAGATGCTCAGGTAAACATAATTCTAGCAACTAAAAGACCTAATGTCACGAGACCAATAATTGGCACAACTGATTTCCCAACCTAATGATGTATGGCAGGTTTGTGGGTCAGGGGAGATTTGGAGCAGGAAAGAATGAGGAGCAATAATAAAAAGAATTCACATTCTTTCATGAAAGTTTTAGTAAATTCATTTGAATAAGGTCTAGCCAGAAATTTGTGTGCTTGTTGGCTTCTAAGTAGAAGTATTCTGCTGCATTTGCTTTTATGTTTCTGGGACTTCAAAAAACGTGTTGTTTTCTCTGCAAAATGCCCTCGCCTCCAAAAGCCTAATAATTAGTCATGTATTTCTGTCCCTTGCAATAAAACTTATGACTTTAAGTGTTCAATATGGAGAAATGACCCATCAGCATCAACAACGTAGCTGTTACGGTGTTGGCTTACAGACCAGCTATTCAAAAACAACCTTAGACTTGTGAGTATCTGTCCATCTCAGAATTCCTTCTCAATCACATAAAACTGGCAAAGTTTCTATTGCTTTTGGTAGCAAACTTTATAAAGGATCCTGTTCTCCTTCCTCTGCAAACCGGTTCGGAGAGGAAACAAGATTTTCCTATTCAGAACAGGATTCTAGCAGAGGTTTTCTGCTAAGTGGTGTTCTTTGGCAAGAAAAATGTTGCATTTCTGTCTTCTGAATCTGTATTTGGGCCTTTAAAAAAAGGGAGTCCTGATTTTCAGCGGTACTGAAAGCTTGTGGTTCTCATTGACTTTGCTCAATGCATTCATTAACGAGATCAGACTGCTTATTCGTACCAAAAAATGATGGAAGTGTTTTCTCCTTTAATATTTCTAAAAGTCAATGGTCTATTGAATTCCGTAGCTAGTAGTATTTGTAGCCATTTCTGTCTGCCTTGTAAACAGTGTAAATTATCTATTGCTAATGACTAGACTCACTCAGAAGTGTATGTTTTCCTCTTCCACTAGACTTGAGACTGAGCATGCCAGATGATGCAATATCATATGAAAAAAGTATTTCTCAGCACCATCTCTTATTTCTCCAATGCCTAAAACAACTGAACTTCCTGATTAAACAATGCAGTTTGCATTGGTAATTGATAATCAGTCAGTTAATTGGAACTTCTTATCATGCTTTTCATTTTAACTGAAAACTTTGCATAAGAGTCAGCACGGCACAGCTTACAAAATCCATTAAACTGAATTCTATCAAATAAAACACGAGTGAATCTGGGAGCATGTAAGATTATGGCCAAACTGAAATCAAAGAAAAGTATTAACTCTGAGTAAAGGTTTGGAGACTCAGAGATTGGAGAAAAGTCCTGGCTGTTACTACAGGTGCCAGGAATCACTTTACTGCATTTTGGACCCTTTACAATTTGGGGAATGATGTTCCTGGCAGAGCTGCAATCAAAGAATTACAGAAATTCAATATGCATGTAACAAAGTATGCAAAACAGTTTCCAATGGAAAGTCCGAAAGAAGTCAAGCAGGATTTTATGCTTTTTATACCTCTAAGATGACAAAAAAAAAAAAAATTGAAATAATTTTTTAAAATTTCTCCAAAAAGTGTGACTTCAGAACCCTAAATCTTTTCACAGATGGAGAAACGTTGACCCGTTTTTTGTTTGAATTAAATTTTTAACAAACAGGAAGGCATACAGTATTAAATCTGATGGAAACCAGGTAGGATTCCAAAGTCAAATGTAGCCTAATGCTGCTTACAATGGTTTGAAGCAAAATCAGGCTGAATTTTCATGACTTATCATCCCAAAGCAGCACTTCCTTAGGCAACTTAAATGAGAAGCCACCTGTTTATAGTAAAGCAGGTCTACATATTTTTTTGCCAAAAAATGTGATATATTGACCTAAATACAATACTTGGTTTTATATCTCTAATTTTGATCAATCCTACATATATATATATAAGCACATACACCCATAATACTCAAACACTTAATACACTTAGAAGTATCTCAAGTTTTGATTTAATATACTTATTACTCACTGAAAGAAATTTCAGTTTGTGTTTCAATAAGCTCTCCGTGTTTAAGGCAATATTAATACAATTCACAGTTCCCCTTTAGGACTAAATATCCCATCGGAGATACCAGCTTTCATTCCACCATCCCATTTGCACTGTGAAGCTTGAACTGTGAATTCTCTGAGGTTTTTTATATTCTTGCATAGTTTTTACTCACTCAAAATCTCAAAATTAATCATAGCCACTATCTGGCTGTCTAAAACTACCTTACTCTGCAAGTGCTGCTTTTACTGGGGAGGGAAGGGGACACAGAAGATCTAGCCACCAGGCAAGGTCAGATCTGACTTGCTTCAGGGTTCCACAGAGGTATCATATCATGCATGCAGTTTTGTTCAGTAGTGGCAATGGGCTTCTGGGCTAAGACTGGGGTGTAGGATGGAGGTTACTGTAGTAACAGGAAGAACCTTGAATTCAGCAATACCTCGAATACAGCAATACACTGGATCCTTTAGTGGAGGAGAGAATAGCCTCGTGGCTATTTTTAGGCTACTAATTCATATTTTACTTCCTTCCTAGCTCTATTTTATGTACTGTCCCCTTATTTCTGGAATACCAAGATGATTACCCTGCAGGCAGCATAGCCGTATGGTAGAGGTATGTTAAACCAAGCTAGCTTTAGGTACTTACAGTGCAAAGATCTTGTCTGATGTTCTTTTGTAGTAATTTGGAGGGGAAAAAAACACCACGGGGATGCAATTAATCCCTCCTGTTTTAGGCACCTGGCTATGGAGAAGATGTACTGTGTCTCAGAATACCTGCTTCTAAATGACTAGCTCAGGCATCAAGGTCTCCATTAGCTCAGATGAATCTCACTCAAGAAATCATCAGGAATGACTTTAAATCTTGAGAGACTTAAGATGTTGAGACAACCGCAATCCCAGTTCAGAGAGATTTACTGCTAGTATCTGTGAGGTTCTCTCACACTAACTACAGGCTTATTTCTTTTCCAGAAAAGCTGAGCCCAAATTTCTCTCTCAGCCCCACCCCGAACGTGCAATAGCCCGTGTATTTGAACCAATGCCTTCTCATTAACTGGAGCTTGTGAGAAGGAGGCAATGGAGCTCTTGTCTTTCTTACTGTGCTGGAATGGTCTGCATTTAATTCTCATGTCATGAGTAGGCTTGTAAGACTTGAGGTTTGACTCAAGCTACCACAGAAGACACTCTGGCTTACAGAGAAATCTGTCCCAAACTGGCCACCACAAAGTGAAACTTGCAGTTGCAGAGTGACCAACAGCTTATTTCAACAACAGTTTATTTCGCAAACCTTTCGCATCCATGACCTCTGCACAGCCTTTGGGATCTATTTCCCCTCTCAGTCATGGCCTTGTGAGGTTTCAGATGTGTAGAAATGAAAACAACAGGCTTGGCTTCTTTTGAGAGACCATTCTCAGTATCGTTGAAGATATAATTGAATTTCTTCTTTTGACCCACCCAAAGGACTCCTTGAATGCTTATTGTCCTGCTATTGCCTTGAAGATTATTTACTGCAAAAACAGAATCTTTCCCTTCTGTTACCATCAACCTGTAAAAGGAAAAAGAAAAGAAAACAAAAGATGACAAAATGAAAAGAAAAACAAATATTTCCTTAAAAGGAAGCCAAGATTGACCTGCACTAATTTCCAGTGCGGGTTGGTACTGTGGCTGGCCTCTGAGCTTTATTTCCTTTATTAGTGATAACGCATAGAAAAAGGTACAGTGTGGTCTGGGAATGTAAGAGAATTGAGAAAATTCACTGTACTGTCTCCATTAAGGTCCACATTCCACTACTGCATGTGATTGTTTATAACTGCCTCTTGGATCCACAACATTGCATTTTCAGGTGCAGATCTCTCCAATATTAGTGGATTATTGATTAAATAGTGTTCTCTGAAGCCATTAAATGCTGTTAATGAGGTGGTGGATCATTGACCTAGTAGACTGTTGTCTAATTTTGGTTTCAGTACTGGACAGGTTTCCCCAAGTTTCATCTTTGCATGTAAGTTAGTAGATCACAGTCCCAACAGGGAATAGTATTACAGATTGTATGAGTACTTTTCCTCACATTAAAAATAATTTCATACTGCCAGGAAGCCCATTGATTTTACTAGAATTATTTGCAGGGTAAAGTGTAATTCAGTACGAGTAAGAACATGAGTGTAAAAGGAACAGGACTTCAGTATTTGTTCTGAAGTGTTATTGCAGTCCTTATCAGCTGTATTATATCACAAGCATGTCAGTCAGGAGTGGGATTTGCAGACTGGTAGCATATTACTAGAGGCAGCGGAGTGTCTTAGATTATGCTTGTGCGTGAAGTTGATGGAAAAAAGTGTTGTATGTGGATTCTCGACCTTTGCAGGATCATTTGCTTGCTACTCTGTTAGGAAACTGCTACATTTGGTCACCACAGAATAAAACTGAAGATCTGGCCTCTAATCTGATGGATTTTCTGTGCATTTTGCCAATAGTTGATGATGCAATATTATTTGTAGTGCACCACTTGTCTGTGACACTTATTTTCGTGTTTGGGGTACAATGAGAGAGGAACCTTGTTATGTTCTCTCGTCTGACCTTTACTGAAGGCAAGAAAGCCTGTTTGGTGCCCTCTTTGCTTTCATCCTATCTAGTCTTCCTACCCCAACCCTGTTCTCCAGGCAATGGAAGACTGGCAGTTGAAGATGCAATGATATGAGTAACACTGAGCTTCTAAGACCATCATACCCAGTCACCTCGTCTTTGGACAACCCTTAGCTCTTTCACTGTCACTCACAGTTCATCTCCACTACATCACCTGCTTCTGTCCTTGGATTCTAACCTTGTCATTGCTCTCGGACTAAACTGTGCATGTCAAAGTCATGTCTGCCTCACTTGTACACGAGACAGGTTAATTTAGAATTTAACGTATTTATGCAAACACTTGCCTAAAATTTATTTATGCAGGTAAGGTACTGAGATAGGCCAGATACTTCAGATGTCAATGAACTTACCTCATCTCAGTGCTGCCTGGCTCTGGTTCTGCTGCAAGTAACTTCTCTTGTTGGGGACTTTTAGTTTTGTCTGGAGCTGAAACCAAAAAATGTGTGTCTATTTGTATGATTATGATTAAGATACGGCTGAAGAATTGCAATAATGTTTTTATATTTTAGTGACATGATCGTTCTGAGGATGTGTTGCTTTTTTGAAATAAGATGAGGAACATCATTTCTAGAAAAGCCTGCTTTTTGTCCTTGTGCATATACAGATACACATGAAAGCATCATAATATATTTTCCTCTGTTTACCCTGGAGCAGCTCAAGCTGTACATTTTTGAATCCAGGCTAAATTTGCTTCACTGACACAAGAAAAAAGGCAACGGAAATCTCTTTTTCCTTACTCATTACGTGTGTTTATTTTCCCTTTCCTATCATCCTGCCAGTCCTGAAGTCTCCAAAAGAGTAGTCTAATTTATTTTATGTTCTCTGCTCTCCCATAAAAAGGTAATACCTGTGCACTGCAGGATGTTTTTTTCCCTATAATTCAGAATAGGGTAAACTCTCGACTAAATGTTCGAATATACCAGGCCCATTGCACAAGGACAGCAAAAATTCGTGCCTGCTCTCCGGGGGGTGGGGTGGGAGTGGGGGGACTAGATTAACCCTCCGCCTGAGAGTTACAGGTATTTACATACATCCACGCAAAGAAGTTTTTCCTTTAAAGCCTCTTATATAGCTCTGAGGCAGGATAAAAAGTTTTGATAGTTTTAAACTGTTCGTTAAAGACGGCTGAAATTCTGATACCTAAAGTTTTTAGGCAATTAGAGGGGGTTTCTAAGCATCTAGCGTATGATGTATGCTGAGTAACATCTTGATATCTTTTAAGCTGTAATTCTAACCAAATTCCAACAACTAGAAGTTCAACCTAACTTATGTCTTACTTCATTCTGTAAATTTTCCACCTGTAACTTAAGTCGTTTAATCTCTCGAATTTCCACACGCATTCATTTGAAACCCTGCCCAGTGTGGTGATTTAGCAAAAATTTCAATTTCATAATGTCTGCTACAGGCAAATTAGCTTTTGGATAGTATGGTTCAGGATTCACTACAAAAGCAAAACATAGCACTGATATT
>NW_010396288.1:78177-78821 GCF_000710305.1 Buceros rhinoceros silvestris
TTTCCCTACTTCTATTTTACTGTTTTCTGGGGGCAAAAAAAGAAGCCCAAGGAAGTTGTGCCACTTCTTTCACTATTTCTCCTTTGGATCTTTTTCACTGGAAAAAGAACTTCTCAAACTGGATGAAAAGGGGGCACGAACCGAAGGCATTTATAAACACAAACAGTGCCAGACTAGAAAAATGGATCCTCCTGCCATCACGTCTGGCTCCTCTGAATGACTTGGCTTATCCCCTGGAACCAAGTTAACCCCGACTTTGCAGTGTGTAGTAAATAGCTTTAAAATATTTCAGCATGAAAATTATTCTAATTAATCCCCTGTATGAAACACAAGAAAAATAAGGCTTGGAAAAGCTCTGCTGTATTTCAGTAGGGAAGATGCATTTACATCCAACACTGTTTTTCTTTTATTTTTAAAAGTTACCTTCCTGTAATTGCAACTAGTTTAGAGCTAAGATAGGAGCATCTTAACAATAATGGGCACTTTTTTAACAGATTATTGCCAAAAGTGCATTCTTTATTCCAGGGAGACACTGTAATAGATACCAGCGCTTTAGTAATGATACAAGCAATCTGTAAGCTATTATAGTTTCTTTTATAGTAACTGAATCTTCATATTGTTTTATACGTCTGGAATTTTAATAG
>NW_010396288.1:78940-79249 GCF_000710305.1 Buceros rhinoceros silvestris
AGTGTTTTTAATTTATGAAGAGAAGTATATTACATATTACTAGTTACATGGGAATATGAGCTAAATAGCAGACCATTGAACTATATTCTTAGAAACAAATATTTTGAAGTACTTAAATGACTATAAGGAGTAGAACAGAGAAATTAAAGACTGTTGTACATATATAATAGCAGCTTTTATGGAACGAACTGAGAAGCTTGAATTCTGGTTTGTTACTGTTTTTAATGCATATACTGTACTACTGGAGAATGGGAAAGAGCACAGGTACTTTTAGAATGCTACTGAAAAATAAATATTTTATTTAAAATA
>NW_010396289.1:0-616 GCF_000710305.1 Buceros rhinoceros silvestris
GCCTGCGTGAGCTGGAGCAGAAGGTTCATCTCCCTTGAGAGTCCCAGCTCTGGACTGGTTTCTTTTTATCTTCTCCAGGGTGGAACTGGGGGGTTGTTAAAGCCCTGGTGCTGCTGGCAGAGGTTGGGGGTTGAGGTTTTTCTGCAGCCTGGGTGGGTTTTCCTGCACACACAATGATTCCCAAAGCTATTTATAGACCTGGGAGCCCTGGCGCGAGCGGCCTCCTCCATCACTGCCGGAGCAGCCTTCGCCGAGGGTTTGGCTCTGGCCGCGCCAGCCTGGGAGGGTGAGGAGGGACCATATGTCCTGAACCGTGAGCCAAGTGCTCGGTTCTCCCGTCTGCCTCATTAACTCTTTGGAGGCAAAGAGGAAGAACGTGGCTCGTGTCGCACTGGGATGTTCTCAGAAATCAGTCTGGAGTGGGGCTGGCGGAGGTTCCTGCCTCCCAGGAACTCCTCGGTCCCGCTGTGACTAACCCTGGGGCGTTCTCCTGGATTGCTGGGGACTCTCCTTCCAGAACAGCTCATTCCAAACACACCAGGATCTCACCATCTGCTGCCTCTTGTCCCACAAAGGTTCTGCCCTTCTTGTACCAGCACTGGTGTGGCCAGCAGGA
>NW_010396289.1:1053-1648 GCF_000710305.1 Buceros rhinoceros silvestris
AGTGGTGGAGTCCCCATCCCTGGAGGGGTTGATCAGCCGTGTGGAGGTGGTGCTGAGGGCCAGGGGTCAGTGGGGACCTGGCAGTGCTGGGGGAGCGCTGGGACTGGAGGAGCTCAAAGGAAAGCTCAGAGTTTTCCTGCCTAAACACTTCTTTGACTTTCTGACTCTAAACATCACCTAGATACTAAACCAGGACTGAATTCCTGTTCCCCACCCCTTGTCCAGTACCTTTTCCTTCCGGCCCCGGGCAAGTGTGGAAGCACTGAGGATGATGAAGATAGAGGGACATCCCTGCCTTAGCTCCTGGGGCTTTGCCCCACAGCTCTCAGGGTATGATTTGTTTGCTCTGGATGCATTTTCTATCTTCAGTTTGATGATTTTCTTTAATCTCCTTAATTTTCCATCTGTAAGGAGAAAGAAATCCATGGAGCCTTTGTCACAGGGCAGCAGATCCTGTATTTATTGTGGTTCTAACATCGGGCTGTGGCTCAGGGTGGTGAATTCGCTGCGGCATCTCGGCCATAGCTCCAAATCCCCCCGGCCCCGCGCGCGTCAGCGGCTGCCGGGGCGTCAAAGACTGTGGTCGCTCCAGCAA
>NW_010396289.1:1713-4149 GCF_000710305.1 Buceros rhinoceros silvestris
CGCCCCGGCGCGGGTCACTGGCTGCCGGTGCCAACACCACTGCGCTGACTCAGAGAAACAACACGCGGAGCCAGACACGCACTGAGCCCAGCTGGGAAATGGGCTCTCGGGAAGAGCTTTTCCAGGCGGGGACGGCTCCGGGCAGCCATTGCTCCTGGTGTGTTCTGAGCACCGGCTGATGGGGGCAGAAACTGTGTCTTTGGGTCCTTCAGGGAGATAAAAAAAACACACTTTGGTGCTAGTTTGTTTTTCTCCATTTAATTTTTGGGCTACCTGGCACAGTTCATCACATCAGTCGCGTCTGTGCACCCACCCCTGCTCCTGGGGACCCATGGCCCTTTGTGCCGCACCACATGGGAGGTTTGGGTGCCTGTTTGGTGAGTTATTTCCCCCCAGATATTCCCAGTGCCGTGGGGCAGCCTGCTGGGTCTCCCAGCAAAGCCCACGGGCATCGTCGGTCTTGCTCAGTGATGCTTCAGTGACACTTGAGTTTGCTCAGGGCTGTTGGGAAGCCTCTGGCTCCACAGGGAAGCTTTGGGCTTGAACCTACTGAAAGAGGTGGGAATGGTGTGGTGGGGACAGGGGTGCGATCGCCGCAGGGAAACAGCTTCCATGGGGAGCATGGGAGGCACTGGGTGGGGCTGGGCACGGGGCTTTGGGCACTCGCATGGTTAAAAATGCAAAGAAAATGAAGAAAAGTGGTGGCAGAGGCAGTGACGTGCTCCCTGTGTCCTGTGGGTGCAGCCTGGGCACCGCAGGAGCTGCTGCCAGGGCTGTCCCGGCTCCCCGCCCACCCCTTACTGGGTGGTGAAGGCTGAACTGGGGGATCTGAGGTTAACCCCCAGCCCCGGTCCCGAGCGTGTGGGTGCACGAGGGCTGTGCACCTTCGTGATCTCAGCGTGAGAGCTGCCGCATGCTTCGCGCTGCCGCATGCTTCGTGCTGCTGATTCCCCCCGAAAACAGGAGTTATCCCGCGGTTCAGGAGCAAATTCCCCAGGACTGAAGGATCCGGTGGCAGCTGTGACCCAGATGGAGACGGGAAGGACCAGGCTGTGGTGGGGACGTTGCTCTCGCAGCCTCACAGGGACTCGTGGAGACTCCAAGAGGTTGTTCAATTTGTCTCCATGTTCCTAAAGCCAGATTAGGCATCTCTGCACTATCCGTGGTGCCCATCGCTTGCCCTTCCCTGAACCCTTCGGAGAGAGGCTTGTTCCCCTGCAAAGTGACATTAAGTTCCCATCGTCACTGGTGCTCTCCCCACCCTCCAAATCCAGTCTCTGCCTCCAAAACCAACCACCCCATATCCACAAGGACAAAAGGCTGATTTTTCCTCCACCTCCCGCTGCACCCAAAGGTTGTTGCGTGGGGCTCTTGTCCTTCTCGAGACTGAACCAACCCACCACTGCTCGTCGTCCCCTGTTTGCCGGTTCCTGCTCTCCAGTTCATCCCAGTGCTGGGCTGGAGCTGGGCGCAGGTCCAGATAAAGCCTTCACCAGGGGAGAGCACGCAAGGTGCAGCCGGGCTGCTGGCACGTGCTGGCCGGATGCTCCTCAGCGGGGTTGTGCTGCCATTAGTCTCCATTTCACTCTTTCATCGCATTTTGCTGTTGAATTATTGTCTTCTTTATCCGTCTCTGTGTCCTTCCCCCCGCCTGCTACTGGGACCTGTCCAGAAACTGAGCTGCAGGACTCTGTCAGGTGCTTCAAGCAAGAAACGACAGCGGAGATGAAGGGGCACGAACCGCCGTGCGCGTGTTCAGCCAAAACCACTGGCGTTCTGGGGCAGGAGCGATGTGTGTCTGCGGTCTCGGTGTGTTGGCTGCGGCAATCGCTCCGCTGCAGCTGTCTGTTGTGTTTTGTGGCAGATTTAAAATGGATTTGATGAATGGACAGGGTTTGGGGTGCTGATGCCTGTCCATGTCCTGTTCACAGCCTCTCCAGGTCACACATCAAGTGTGTTGGGACTATCCCTGATGGGTCAAAACCTTGAAAAATAAATGCCGGGGTTGTTGTGCTTTTTCCAGTGCTGTGGAGAAGAGGAAGGAGTGGGGGATAGCACCGTGCCTCAGAAAAAGCAGCCTGGCAGCAGCAGGGCGTTGTGCTGGGAGCCTGAGCTGTCACCCACCAGCGTGGCCAGTGTCCAGCTGGGAGGCACTGGGGTCCCCAGCAGCTACTGCAGCTCCTTCACCCCCTTGTCTCTCTTCCCAGAGTCAGTCATGATGAACGGCCCTGAGCTCGCTGGTACGACAGCGTCCAGCCCCACCTCTGAAGAGGAGCAAGTTGTGAATGGCCACGATGAGAAGGAGAACAACCCCTTCGCTGAGTACATGTGGATGGAGAACGAGGAGGATTTCAACAGGCAGGTAAGAGCAGGAGGGGGGCGGGCAGCTGGAGCACCGCGTCTCGGCCGCTCAAGCTTTTGGCAAGGGGCAGGTTG
>NW_010396290.1:0-3379 GCF_000710305.1 Buceros rhinoceros silvestris
GGACGGCAGCTGCCCTGGGGTCTCCTCGCATGGGTGGCCTGCCAGGAGCAGAGACAGGGGTGAGCGGAAAGCGTTTTCCATCGTTACAAAATGTACCGCACACCTTTATCCTCACTGCAGCCCTTTGCATAAAAAGCAGGAGGAGACACCTGGTTGCTGACGGTGCTCTGCGAGCCCTGTGCGCTCCCTCCAGAGCCTGGGCTGTTACCAGCACACAGCCCTTCGCCCAGGGATGGAGCAGCATCAAAAATACAGCTCCATCCCGAGCGAATCACCGCCGAGCCCCTCACCAGCTCCCGTGCTCATTCCTGCCCTCCCCGTCCCTGGCTGCCACCAGCACGGCCACACGCTGCCGTGTCTCCCTGCTCCTGCGGCCATTCCCTCCCACTAAGGTTGTGCCAAGCGGAGCCGGACAAGGCTCTAAACCCACCGGGTGTTTACCTGGCCTACAAATCCCATCCCCAGGGACACCAACTTCTCAATGCTGTTTTTAACAGTATTTTGAAATTTTAATACCCAGGACAAGGTAAAAAATACAATGGAAGGGCAGCTGTTGTGATGCAGCCTCTCCGCTCCCCCTCTCCCTCTCCTTTTGTGGGTACGAGCTAAATCTCTCTCTGGGTTGTGAACCTCAGATTCTCCTTCCCAGGAGCTTATCATCCCTTTGCAGGCAAAGTATGGAAATGGCGATTTAAGATATCTTATAATGGAGCTAATCTCTCCTCTGAAGATAAGATTCTAAAACCTGGAGTCACTGCCCGTTTATAGGACAGGGAATTAAATATCTAAAATAAAAGCAGCCAGCAGGTTCTGTGAAGAACAACGTCCTTAAGAGCGTGGTTTTCACCCAGGCACAGCCCCGTGCTGTTCCAGCGGCACCCAGAGATGAGCGGCTGCTGCTGAGATGGGGGCTCCGGCCAGCACCAGGGATACCCAGTGAGGGCCATGTGCCACGGAGCCCCAGTGCTGGCACCCAAGCCTTTCGTTGGCGCGAGCAGCAGGTTCTTACCAACACTGGCCAGGCAGAGGTGGAGGTGGCCCCTGACTGCCACGCGGACACCGAGGGGCTGCAGGGCTCCGTGCCGCAGAGCTTCCCGGCCCATCACCGTCACGTCTGGCTCGTACTCAGTCGTGGCCACCTCCAGCTCATGGTGGGTCCTGACAGCCTCCCGGCCCTGGCGCAGCAGGGACTGGGAACAAGCAAGGGGTAACAAGTTACTGGGGAGTCCGGGCTGGTGGGTTGCGGGGTCTGTGTAAGGATGTCTCTGGCTGTCCCAGGTCTGGGTGGTTTAGCCCTAGAACACTGCAGGAGTTCCAGGGACCAGAAGAAAGTTATGTTTTGCCATCCCTTTCAAGGAGAAGATGACAAATCCCGCGATTAGGAGCTTGTCAGGCTGACATCGGTCTCAGTTACACAGAGGGGCTGACAACAGCTCGATTACTAAAGACGTGAGGGTAATGCAACAGCTTCTCAACGCGGGACCAATGGAAATGGCAGGCTCCTCCTGAACATCCTGCACGCTAAGCCAGAGCCTCCTTCCTCCACAGCAGTCCCGAGGGCTTAAGGGAAAAGACCTCCAGTTTAACTAGTACCTCCAGTTTAACAGCAGCAGACCCAACAAGGAGCAGGGAGTCTCCGTCCCAGATGTCAATCTGGAGGCTGTGCTCGGCCAGGTACCGCACGAACCAGCGCTGCTCCCCGGGCCGCAGGAAAGCTGGATCCACCATGTACTTCAGCTGCAATCCCGGCGGCCCTGCAAGACACGCGGCACAGAAGCAGAGCTGCCGCCGGCGCGGTGGCTGGGACAGGGACGCACTCCGGCCCTGGAGGAGCTGCCAGCTTGCACACCCGCTCTCCTCCACTTAATGAGCCTGTCGGTCAATTAGTAAGGTCCCTGGGCTGGCACCCTCCCACAGAAACACTCTGTAGGGACCCTCTCCTGCCCATTAACAGCTCCTCGTGGAGGACACCAGCCATGACAGCTTGGTGTCTCTTGGGACCCGAACTGAATAGACCCAGAACAGTCTGGCCAGGAGGAGTGGAGCTGCTCGCTCAGGTACTGTGCTTCCATGAGGGGCCCTTCCTCTCCACAGCGCTGAGCCTTGACATGCAGATGGCACCACCAACCCTTCCCAGTGTCTGACCTCAAACACTGGATGTTTTGAGCCCTTTTCACGACGGGCCACGAGGTTTGCTGTTAAAGCAGACACCAACCTGTTCCCCAGCCCAGCACAAGCCCAGCTCCAACTACAGAAGAGCAGCAGCCACACAAGGATACTAAAACCAGAGCTTACCGGTGCTGAGGGTCCCATCCTTGTTCACCCGGACAAGGAGCTGCGCCGTCCCGGCCGCCTGCCCCCGGTCTGTGCTGACCAGGTGCAGCCGTGGCGTGGTGACCGGCGGGAAACGGTAGAACTGGAATGTGAGGAAGATGGTCTTTGGCCACGCTCCCTCCGCACCATCCCGGGCATCCCTTGAGGGAGAGAAAGGGGTTTGGGTGCGCTCATGGCGTGGCCTCCCTATCTCGAGCTCTTCACGCGCTTGGCATGCGCTGAGAGGCAGAAGAATGAGAAGATCAGCAGCATCACAAGTATTTGGACTTCTCTGAAGACAGCGGGCATATGGTTTGCCTTGGCTTTCCAAAAGGCTTCATAATTCCAGCTGTCTCCCGCCATATGCTGCGGAGGAGCCCAGCGAGGGCAGCATCTTACCTTCGCACAGCACAAAAAAAACCACAAGTGGGGCCTCATCCAGCCAAAGCCAGCCCCACAGGTGCCAGCTTTCTCAACTCCATGTGCATTTCCAGAGAAATCCTGCATTAAGAGGCTTTTACATCACCTTGTGGCTAATGGACACAAAAAAAACCCCTGGAATCTGATTTAAGAGTGCCCAGAAAGGACAAGAGCATTGCTGTAAATCCCTCTGGGACTTTGCCTCCACGGCAGATGCTGGAGGAAGCAGCACCTCTGCAAGGACTTCTTCTACTCAGGCAGGGAAATGGGTGGGGGGATTTTGGGGAAGGACTCTGCCCTGGGAGACCCCTGGGATCTGCCCGTAGAGGCACCACGAAGAGCTGCCATCCCACCTGCCCAAAGCCAGGAACTGCAGGATTATTTCATTGCCTTGCAGAGGGTCTGCTTCCTCCAGCTGCAGGTTGAAACTTGCTGGGTCCACTGGCTCCGAGATTTCCACCGGCTCCTGGTTGCGGTCCAGGATCTCCGGGAAGCCGGCAGCGTGCAGGCGCACCAGGGCAGCGCGGGAGAGCAGTGTGTGGGATCTGACGGGGAAACAGGGATCAGCTGTGTGGAACCAGCTGCAGGGGACCCTAGTGATGGGGCCACAGGAGCCCGGGAAGGGCAGCTGAGCATCACCTGCCTG
>NW_010396291.1:0-294 GCF_000710305.1 Buceros rhinoceros silvestris
CAGGGCAAAGCTGGCCCCGGGCTCCGTGGAGCGTCCCGGGGAGGGTGGCATCCGGTGGCATCTCCCTGCCAGGCTTCCCAACCTGGCTGAAGTTCAGGCTGGTCAAAGGTCCTCAGGGCAGCCGGGATCACGTTTAACCGTGCTGCAGCTGGGCGAGCGAGGAGGTGAGAGCAGCAAGGCACAGGACAGGTCCCTCCTGGGCAGCTCGGCAGTGAACCGCTGCAGCAGGGACCTCAGTGGCTGAGAGACCCCCCGTGTGCTGGAGGTGGCCGGGGTCCAGCTCTGCGGGGGCGG
>NW_010396291.1:491-836 GCF_000710305.1 Buceros rhinoceros silvestris
GGCTGGGGATGCGCCTGCGCCCGCTCGTCCCTGAGAAAGGCGGCGGAGCGGAATCCCACGGCGTACGGCGGCAGATGCCTGCGGAGAGGGAAATCAGGGCAAGCACGTCGCAGTATGGCCCCAGCACAGGGGGGGTCCATCGCCTGCAGCATCGACACAGCCCAGCCCTCCCCTTGGTGAGAGGGTTTTGAGAGGCATCAGTGTCTGGGGCGGGGGGGGCACACGGGGGACACTTCTTGGGACCGTTGCCCTAAGTCAGGAAACAAAACCCAGCTGCTTTGAGCACAGAACCGCGATAAGGAAGAAAGGCAGCAGCAAAGGAAACAGCCGGAGCTGCTTTGGGGT
>NW_010396291.1:1019-2627 GCF_000710305.1 Buceros rhinoceros silvestris
CGCACCCCAGCTGCCCCCTTTGCAGCTCGGTGTGACGTCGAGGCAGCTCAGGCTGGAGTGGGGAGAGCAGAAAAGAGCCAACGTCTGTTTGTGTTGAAGCCATCCAGCATTTTTTGCAGACATCAGCCAAGAGGCAGCAGCAATGCCATTGGTGGGAAGACAGAGTTATTTGGGGAATGCTGGACTCCGCACCATGAGAACGGCAGGGGAGGAGGTTGGTTTTAATTTAACAGGCCGTGTTTACTCTTCCCCTCTCACCTTTGGACTGTCTGAAATGTGCAACGAAAGCCCCAGCGGTGCTTCCCCCTCCCCGTGGCTGTTCCCAGGGCCCCCCAGCCTCGCTGCTTTGCAGAGCGCCTGGGCGCAGCAGCCTCCCACGTCGCAGACCCGGGGCAGGGATTTCTCATGCATTAAAAATCAGACTGATGCAAAGCCTCAAAAATACCCAGCTTTAATCCGTAAACTTGCAAAGAGGGACCCAGGAGCAGAGCAGAGGCGAAGGAGGCACCAGGGCTGGTGAGAGATGAGCAGCTCGGGCGCAGGGCCAAGGGAGATGCTGTCGGGGATGGATGTGCCAGACAGTCCCCGACTCCTACGTGCAGCAGTGCCACGTCCTCCACAGCTGCCCTTCGCATCAGCTCTTCAGCTCATAACCAGATATTCACTGTCTCATGGTCCTGGGAAGTGCTCGGGGGAACCGGCAGCATCCCAGAGAGGTCAGCAGGGATGGGCTGAGCACCAGGAACTTGCAACAACACAGGGTCCAAGCCTTGGTCCATGCACCCCACTGGTGCCCAATGTAGCAGCGTTTGCTGGTTGAAGCACCTCAGGCATCCACGCTCCAGAGAGTGGGTTTCAGATGCTGTTTGCCAGCGGCAGGAAGAAAGAGTTGTAGTACGTGTGCAATGGGAGAGGAACCCAGCCTGCCTGACAGGCACAGCAGCTCCAGGCCACTGCGGGCACCTCCACCCCACCAGCTCCAGCCTGCATGAGGCTGGAGATGATTTTTTCTGGAGGGATTGAAAAGAAGAAGGCATTTCTCATTAAAAAAAAAGGTCTCTAATTTCAGTGGCTACAAGAGGGGCAAAATAAAGGCTTTACCAAATGGCCATGTGTACTAGAAGTACCCGAAGCATCACCCGAGCACTCCCAGGGGAGTTTTATTTCTCATGCCAGCTGCACGGGCAGGAAGGAGGCTTGGCTGGACACTGCCACATCCCAGCTCTTCCCTCCAGCAGAACCGGGACACAATGGGGACATCGCTGTCCTCGTGGCGATGACAGCAGCAAATGCAGCAAAAACGGCCGAGTGTGGGCACCAGCTGCACCCGGGGGTGGGGCGGCGTGGGGGGCAGAACAGAGACTCCCTGGAGGGAAGCCAGAGTCTGGAAGCACCGGGGACATGGGAAGCTGGATCAGGCCCTTTCAGCTGGATCAGAACAGTGTGAGAGCAAGGATGGCTGCAGGGGAAGAGAGGGCCGGGAGCTTTATGAGGACTCATCCATGGTGCTCACACGGCCCCTCCAGCTGCTCCACGGGGCCCTCAGCTGTCTGCATCCTGCTCAAGTGATGGAGGCACCGCAGTGGCTCGCTGGCCAGGCTGGCAGTC
>NW_010396291.1:2809-3042 GCF_000710305.1 Buceros rhinoceros silvestris
ACTGGTACACACCAAGCTCCAGGCACTGCCCTGCAGCGCAGCAGCATCCGGCCCCCGGATCGGGACGTCGGGGTGATGGCTCTCCTCGTGCACGCTCCGCTGTATTGTCCTGTCCTGACATTTGGCCTATCAGAGCCTGGTTCCCTTGGGTGCTTGATGGCAGGATTGGGCCCCTGCTCTGCCTCCCACCTGCCTGTGGCCCCGGGGCCGCTGGCTCCTCCCCGCCACTCTCC
>NW_010396291.1:3173-9015 GCF_000710305.1 Buceros rhinoceros silvestris
CCCCCCCAGCCACTCTCAGGCGAAGGCACAGCAGCTGGATTTCTTCTTCTGCGACTCAATGTAGTCCTGGATCTGGAAGCGGGGCTCGTCTGGTGGCTGCACCGCGCGCTGCTTCAGCTCCCTAGAATGGGAGGACCGCACTACCCTCCCTGCTCACTCCAGTGCAGGAGGCAGTGGGGCTGGGGAGACACCTCCCTTGCCTGGTCCCCTGGCCCCCAGGTACTCACTTGGCAATGGCCAGAAAGGCCAGCTCCACGTTCATACCCGTCTTGGCGCTCGTCTCCATGAAAGGCACCCCATACTCCTGCAAAAGCAGCACAGCCCCGTCAGCAGCCAGAACCAGAATGCTTTCCTGCCCCTCCAAATTGTCCCCACTGCCTGGCCCAGGCTTGGGAACAAGGTGCCATCCCTTCCCTGCCTTGCCCCTGGTTTTGCGTGCAAGTGGCTGACACACTGCTTGTGCTGGAGCCAGGCGGGTCTGAGCACCCATCAGAGGGGGTGGCACGGCTGTGCAGGGACCCTGAGCAACGTGCAGTTGTCTGGAGGGGTTGCAGCCAGGTTAGACCCTGCCATGGCTCACCCTGGCCAGCGATGCTCCATCCTCCGTCCTCACAGCCCTCTCACTGTTCACATCAGCCTGCCAAGGGAAGGAAAGTGTCACCGTGTGCCAGGGCCAGCTGGCACCCCGGGGGCATCTGGCAAGCAGGCAGTGTGGGGTGCTGAGGGAGCCGCCAGGAGCTGAGGAAATCAGGGAACATCTAGTGCCCAGAGGAGAATCCGAGACCTGTTGAGCCTCTGTGACCTGGTGGCATTGAGGATGTAGGGGGACATCTGGGACCTGGGGCAGCATCCAGTACCTGGGGGCATGCTGTACCCAGGGCAGCTCCTTGTGCCCTGCTGGGCATTGAGTACCCAGCATCATCCAGGATTCAGCAGAATCCAGTACCCAGCAGAAAATCCAGTACCCAGTTCAGCACTGGACACCCAGCGGCATCTGGGACCCACAGAGAGACCCTGGAACCTGGCTGGGCATCCCGGACTTGGGGATCCCTGGGATCTGGGGGTGCATCTGGGACCTGGGTGGACATCCCATACCCAGCAGCATCCCGTACTGGGAGCCTCAGCCTCGTGCTGCCTCCCACTGGCTGCCAGGGACACTGGCTCCCCTGGCCCCCTGCCCAAACCTCTGGGGTCACCTTTGGACCTGGCTGAGCCCGCAAAGCAGGGTGTAGGCAGACTGCACCCAGCCAGCAGGCAGAGCACCCACCGAGCCCCATCCCACCCAGCCATGGGGACAGCAAGGGCACAGCAAAGAGTGGGGTGAAAGGAGACCCTGCACGCACCTTATTGCCCAGCAGCATGATGACCACGTCCTTCTGGGCATACTCGTGGATCTCTGTCAGCCAAGCCTGTGGGCAGCGGGGCTGTGTTGGGATGAGTGGTACCCCCATCCCCCCACCTCTGCCTGCACACCCCACCATCGGGGTGGGGAAAACAGCTTTATTTTTTGGCATAGGAACCATTCCAGCATCACATCCGAACAGGCCTGAAAACACCCATCTCCTGGCTACGGCCCAAGCCTGCATGTTCACATCCACCTCAGACCACGTTTTCTCCCTCCAGCCATTTACCATGTCCCGAAACAAAACTCACCCAGCCGTGCAGCACCCAGCCAGGCACCCCGGGGATGAGCTCCCAGCTGGCTGCATATGGCGGAAACAGCCGGTGCTTACGTGTAAAACAGGCTTCAAACTGCCCCAAACAAGCTGCGCAGGGCACCCACGACCCCGGTCCCTGGGGAGGAACCTGCTCCCGACCCACGGAAGGGACTCACGCGGATGTTGTCAAAGGACATCTTGCTGGTGATATCGTAGAGCAGGAGCAGGGCTGGAAGGGAAGAGCCAGAGGCATTGCCCCGCTGCAGGGATGTGCTCCAGCTGGTGTCCCCCCCGTCCCTATTGGACCCCAAACCCACCTTGAGCATCCCTGTAGTAGGCGTGCGTGACGCTGCGGAAACGCTCCTGCCCTGCCGTGTCCCAGATCTGCTGAGAAGCCGTTGAGGTAAGATTGGGGAGGTCAAACTGCTCCCCCCAAGCTGGAGATGCCGCTGTGGCTCCCAGCCCGGTTGGACCACCACGCTCAGCCTTGGTGGGGGAGGCGGTTTCCAGCAATCTGGCTGAGAATTGCTCACCCTCTCCCAAAGCTCACCTGTAACTTCACCTTCACGCCGTCCACGACCACCACTTTGTTCTGCAGAAAAGGAGAGTGTGTTCATCAGCCCAAAGCACGCCCATGGAGCTGGCCATGCCCTGGCCCCTCGGCTGCTCTCCCTGGGCCACTGGGACAGAATCATAGAATCACAGGCTGGTTTGGGTTGGAAGGAACCCTTGAAGGTCATCTAGTCCAACCCCCCTGCAGGAACCAGGGACATCTTCAACTACAGCAGGCTGCTCAGAGCCCCAGACAACCTGATCTGGAATAATTCCAGGGATGGGGCTTCTCCCACCTCTCTGGGCAACCCATGACAGTGTTTCACCACCCTCGGTGTAAAAAATTCCTTCTGTATATCTAGTCAAAAAGCCAGGTTGAAGCCAGGCTGCCCTTGGGGCTGGACGTTGAAGCCTCATTGCTACAAACCCTGGTCCTGCTGGGGGGCTGTGGTGCTGTGAGGTGGCTACAGGGACATCCCAGAGCAGCATCCTCTTGTGCCAGAGTGAAAAGGGGCCTGACAGAGATAGCACTGCAAGATCCCAGCCTGCTTAGAAAGTGGTGCCTCCTATAGCCAGCACCCATGTCCTGTGGTTTCCACGAGCCGGCTAATGATGCAGAGGCCAGGGGAAGTTCAGCAGAGGTGGGGAGGTCTTGCATAAACTACGTTCAAACGTGCATCTATTAATTACATCTTGATGCACTTTTATAAAGTTTATTCACCATAAAGCCCTGACCCTTTTGCCAGGATTCCACCGTATTAAAAATTTGAGCTATTTGAAGCAATTTAAGGCCTTTGGATGCTACCGCTGACTGGGGACAGTCAGTGGGTGCCCGGGTGTCCATTGTGGGTTTCCTCGCTGCTAGGAGCCTTCCTTGGCCCTTAAAGGTGGTTGCACACACTGAGCTGGGGGGTTGCAGATAGCACATGGATATATCCAGGATGGCAGGAGGAAATCTCCTGGGTGAGGGTGGTTTGCAGCCAGACAGCCAGCCTGGGGCTGGCGAAGGGAAGAGGCATTTTCAAGCGAGCAGGGAAGCCAGTTATCAGGGCTTAAGCGATCGCTGTACTCAGCTTGGAAGCGCAGGGACTTCCCTCCAGAGGCCAAAAGAAAGAAAAGCTTTCTGAGTTACCAAAGGGCTATTTTAAGACTCTTAAAGAACTGCACTAGGAGGGACGAGTCTGCAAAGAGAAGACCCCTATAAATAATTTTGTTGCCTGGAATTGTTTGAAATGGAAATTCAGCCCATGTGGAGATGACAAAGTTTAAGGAAATGGGCTGAATAAAACAAAAATGTGCCCTACGAGATGCAGAGAGTCACCTACCAGCACAAGCTGTGAGCTGCTGGAGGGGACGCTCGCACGAGGCAGAGTGGGTATCTATGAGCTGGCAACACGCCTGGGGCTGCTGGTGCAGAGCCCACCAGCGGGATGTGGCAGATTTCCCGTCTTTCATGACTCTATTGGAAGGACAGGCCACAAGACCCCTCCAAAGCAAACCCCCAGCCCTCTTCCCCCAGCCCCTGCTCACCAACCCCCCAATTCCCTCCCACAAGCCAAGAGCAGCCCAGGCAGCAAAGGCAGCCAAAAACCAACTGCAGTTGTGGAGGCAGAGGAAGCGCCGACCACAGTCGACACATGTCAGTGGCCATCGGGTAACCGGGGACACCCCCATGACTTCCAGCCTGCGGAAATGCTGCTCTCTCCTGTGCTGCACACAGCTCTGCCTGGCTGTGCATCCCCAGGGAGAGCCTGCAGCTGAAATTTGGTGAACCAATTTTACCAAACAGAGCAGGGGGAAGGTTTGAATGGGATCCGTTGACCTTAACAGCTCATCGGCAGCCCATTTCAGCGCTTTTGAGGCACAAATTTACAGCAACTAGCATTTGCCTCCCCAAGGTGCTGGCCTCAGCCCGGATGGTGGAGCGTGCCAGCCGCCCGCTCCAAGCTCCCAGCCCATGCACCTGATGAGGATGGGCTAAACCAAGGCTTTTTGCTGACTTAAAGGCAAGAGGTGATGTGCCCAGCAGGTTCTTCTGTCTGTTACTGCTCTCCCAGGGAAAGGTGGAAGGGTTTCAGCAAGCACCTGCAGCTGGCTGGGAGATCATTTTGGGGTGTAGAGACTGGAAACCCCCTGTCCCCAATTCCCGGCGCCCTGTCCTGACTGAGGTGCTGGTCAGGGGAGGTGAGGGGCTGGCAGCTGTGGTGGTCTCACCCGGAAATCTATGCCCACGGTGGCTATGAACGTCCCGGAGAGAAAGGCTCTATCTTTGAACTGGAGCAGGAAGCAGGTTTTCCCCACGCCTGAGTCTCCAAGTAACATCACCTGCAAGATGGGTGCAGGGAGAGGTGTCAGCAGAATGGGGAGGGGGCAATGCCCCAGGGTGGTGCAGAGCCCCCCCAGACCCTTGTGTCCCCCTGTTTCTTTCCCCAGGCAGGTCCTGCTGGGTCTGGGGAGCCTGTGAGAGCCGGGGTCAAGATGGGACCCCCAAGGGTGCAGCCAAGCAGTGCCCAGGGCAGGGGAGCAGCCTCCGGCCCTGGGGAGAAGGGGAGAGCAGAAGGACAGCTGGTGGAAAAGCAGGAACTGAGGCAAAAGGAGAGGTCTCCTGGCTGTCTCCCAACCCAGGAGGCTCCTGGAGAACCGGCCACAGCTCCCGGACACGTGGAGCAGCATCCACCCACGCTTTGCCCCTGGCCTGGGTGTGCCCAGACCAAGGGCTGAGGCATGGTTTGGGCAAACCCTGTCATGTCCGGGACTCTCACCCTGTCAATGCCCAGACACCAAAGCAAACACAACACCTTTTCCACTCCTGCTAAGCAAACAGGCTCAACCTGGGCTCCCCAACCACTCCAGCACCGTCAGACCTCAGCAGGCAGGAGCCAGGACTGATGCTGGTCTCCATAAGCACAGCCTTACCCAATGCCCCGACTCCATCCTCTCCTCCCAGCTTGCCAGCAGATCTTCCCTGCCTGCATTTATCCCCTGCCTAAAAACGGCAGCATGCAGAACTCCAGTAAGAAGGTCCATCTCCTCAAGCCCACCTGCAGGGACACTGGAGCCTGCAAAGCAAACCCACGAGCCCCGGCCACCTTCCACAGGAATGGCACAGCAAACACCCTGTGGGGCAGCCCAGGCAGACCTGGGTGCTGGGAAATGCTCAGTGTCTCCTTCCAGCTCACTTTGATGGTTTCTTGGGATACCCCGACCCAACCCGGGCTGGACAGAAGCTGGGAACACCACTCAGTTTTGCCTCCACCTCCCTCCAGGTCAAGCAGGCAACTGATTTCCTCCCTCAAACACAACAACTGCCCTCCACTGAAAGGAGCCAGAGCTGAGAGGATGAAGGCAAAGGAATAAAAGTGGTTTAGGGAAGGCAGCAGCGGTGGGACCGCTTCGGGACCCAGCTCCATGAGGAGGTGGGAGATCTCCGGGCTGGCACCATGCCTGGGGCTGAGTATCAGATTTTTCAGCGGCTGGGCCAACCGGCCCCCATCGCCACCTCCCCCTGGGCACGGACACACCCGGAGCAAAGAACTCCCCCGGTCCCCGGGGACTCTCATCCCCACATCACCCAGATCTGCGACCCCCCGGGGCAGGGGCGGGCAGAGCTAGGGGGGTTCAGCCGGGGCCGC
>NW_010396292.1:0-257 GCF_000710305.1 Buceros rhinoceros silvestris
CAGCCCCGCTTGTGAGCCGCCGGCTCACCCGGGCTGACCCTGGCTGCAGTAGCTTAGAAATCACAGCAGGACATCGCGAACACACAGCAATCCACGTGGGCCGCTCGACCCTCCCGCCAGCCCCAGCGCTGCTTGTCGCGTCTCCTTGTCAGGTCACTGTCGCTGCCGCTTGCCAGACGGACGAGCTCCCTCCACCCCGAGCCTCCCGAAAGGAGGTGCTCAAAACCTGGACTAATTCTCAGAGGCAATGCGCTCTT
>NW_010396292.1:537-890 GCF_000710305.1 Buceros rhinoceros silvestris
CCGACACCCAGCGTGTAATTAGATTTGCCAGCTCCCCCCAGGAGGCAAAAGCTCCTTAGTAGGAAGCAGCTCTGAAGCTCCCGGGGAAGTAACAACAGCTCGGCGAGCACGTGCTTCGGTGACAATAGCTTTTCTGACACTGGTGCCAGGACGGAGCGGGGTCACAAGCACCTGGTTAGTGTATCTGGCCACGGGCAGCAGCGCTTGCCTCAAATGGCCTTTCCAAATGGTGTTTTTAGCAACAAAGGCAACATGTTCCAGCCCTGTGTACTCGCCAGACTCTATATATAGCAGAGGACACACACTCAATAGCTGTTCTCAGCCCTGAACTCCCGTGGGCCCTTCAGAGTCTC
>NW_010396292.1:1036-4168 GCF_000710305.1 Buceros rhinoceros silvestris
TCCAGCGTCTGGTCTCCTCCAGCCCCGGGGCGCGGCGGGAGCAGCAGCTCTGAGAGAGGAGCTGCCGCGGGCTAGGTGGTGCCTCCCGAAGAGCTGGGGACAGCTCCCAGGAGGGTGCCACTCTCCAGAGGTGTTCAGTGACACTGCTGGGGACCCAGCGCCCTGCCCCAGAGACACGGTTTGGCCAATTTTTTCATGCCAGAGGAAAGCAGGAGCCCCAGCCCGTCTGTCAAAAGAGTTTCCTCCTTTATCTGGCAGCTCACCTGATAACACTGCTAACAAAGGGGGACGATCAAGAAAGGGATAGAGACAAGAAGACAATCACTGGAGAAAATTCACCACCGACTGATGCTGAAGCCAGTGGTCTGAGGTAGCACTTCACCAGAAGTCACACAGAGGCTCCGTTCCACTCATTCCAAATACACTGAGGACCATCTTCTGCTCCCGTCTGCACCACCGTGAGTCCAGGCCCACTGCGCCGGGTCCAGGAGAGCTGCAGGGCGGCAGCAAACCATCGCAGAGCTCGCAATAAGCTGTTGGTTCGTCTGATCTTGGAGCCCACGGGAGCCGCTGTCCCGGCCTCGTGGGAATCCACCAGGAGTCATTAGAGGGGTGATTCATTTGCAGTCAGGTTTTGCTGATTTCCTAAGATGATTTAATCTGTGTGCACAATAAAGGTCACGGGCAAACCCCTCCTGTGTGACGCTGTCTCTTTTTACTGGAGCCGCGGGCAGGGTCCCAGCAGATCATCACGTCTCCCCACACACCTCTCCTGACACTTCGCCCTGCACTTCGCCATCATTTCAAAATCCGAGGACTGAAATAGCACCCGTGGCACGACGTGGCTGCCTGCGCGGCCCCCAGCCCGCGAAGACCTCCTGCTCCCGCAGACACGCTCGGGACGCTCCCACGTCGCTCGGTGGCTCACTCCATCCCGGGAGCAGAACGAGGCGTTTGGCACTGTGGATGATGCGCTCCAGGACAGTGGAGCCGGGAGGTTCAGCGGTGGGGAGGGTGACGTAGGAGACAGCCCTTTCCATCCCCAGGACCGCGACTCTTCGTCCCCGTGGCCTGTCGGGGACTGCCCAGGCAGGTTGATGTGTGCCAAGATGAGAACAGGTGAAGGACCTGCAGATCTTTGGCTCAGCCATGAACAACCTCCTGTTTGTCAGCTGCTGGGCACCCAAACATCGCTAAAGGGTAGCGGAGTACCAGCACTCCACCACATTTCATACAAATGAGGCAGGTGAAAGGGAAGTTCACAGTCAAAAGTAAATAAGTAGGAGGAACCCCCCGTCGTGCCGAAGCCCAGCTGTGGGCTGAGCCGCCTCCTCCCAACGCACCTTCAAGAGGCGGCATTAGAGGTGAAAACTGACCTGGCTTTATCGTCCCAACGGAATTAAATGCTACAAGAACTAACGATCTTGAGATGACTTTAAAACTGCTGAGCTGGAGTTATTGGTGAGGTCACTTGTCATGCAAACAAGAATCCTGTGGCTTTTATATCCCCAGCACAAAATCTAGACCCAAACTGAGCTGGCTCTGCGTGAGAGCTGATGCTGAGCCCTCGCCCGTGCTGCTGAGCCCCCGGAGCGGCACGGAGCCCAGTCTCTGAGCACCGGGACAAAGCAGGGTGAAGTTCTTGACCCTTCGTGAAAGTCCCACAGAACGGCCAGAAGCATTTTTACTGAAAAAACTATTTATTTGTTTAACATAAAATATCTAGTGTGGAATTAAACTATCCAATGTGGCATCAGTAACGTAGGAACGAGGGGAGTATTTTACAACAAGCCTGACAGACACAAAGGTTTTAAACATTAAAATGGGTCCAGCTTAGAAACTGTACATTCAAACCCGGGAGAACGTTCTGCATTCATCCCGCAGGCGTTCAGGAGTAATAAATCATTCCACCAGAGCACACTGGGAGAGGATTTCCCCCGCAACAGCTCAGACCATCAGCAAACCTCGGAATCCCACCCTTCCCTTTGGTCGCGGTTCAAACCCAAAGCCGTGGCACGGTGCTGGTTTGAATGGACTGGCTGCAGGAATTCCCTCCTGGGGGAAACACCCTGCCCCGTGGGTAAGACTCTCGTTGGAAGCTGGTTCCGTACCCCAGCGGTGCTGCCACGGCCACAAAACCTGACTCGTGGTTATCTACAGGCCACGGTGCGTCAACCAAATGCTCTTCAGTTTCTCCGTGAACAATCTAAACTGTCCTCCCAGTATCAATCATACCCAAGGACCTGCCAAAAGCCCCGTCTCTTCAGGCTCCTACTGGTTTCAGTGGGGTGGGATCAGCTGTGGTCCCTCTCTTCAGCTGACCCAAAGCCCATGAGAGGTTTTGCACGACCAATAAATCCTGCCTTGGGACTGTTTTAGCTGCAGGACACGTACGTGTATGTGTATGAGCTCCACGTGCTGCACCTCGACCTCCCCGCAGGCCACAGCAACGTGCTCCTTCCACACCACTAATACCGACTCCAAAAACCAAAGAGAGCTGTGAACATTAATGCTGGAAGAGCAAAAATTGCAACTAAAGGTGCTTCACAGCAGCCAAACCAAGCCAGCAGCTGGGCTGGATGGTGACATTCCTTCGTCAGGCCCTCCCTCCCCTCTAAACTGGCTGCTGAAGTCTCCCAGTTTTGGGGTGTGCAGATGGTGAGAGCCAGGTAGGGTCTGACGGTCCCTTCTGGTGAGGACTGGGATGCTCCCAAGTGCCTTCGCCAGCAGGAGAAAGCAGCTGGCTGTCAGAGCTGCCCGTAAGGAGGGGACAGTCCGTGTTGTGCAGAGGCCCGGCAGGTTTTCCAGCGTGCTGGAGACACGCGTGGTCTAATACCTGACCTGAACTCCCCCGGGAACTGCTTCCTCACTGCCTCCTGTCCACCCCCCACCATCCGAGGGACACAGGTCCATCTGTCTCTCCTGTGAGGCAGTGCTGAGCTTCCCCAGCCGCACAGCGCGGTCAGAGTTGCCCAATTACAGCCCGACAGCGGGAGTGGAAACTAACCACTGGCACTGGCCATCAGCGCGGTGAGAGCCCCCTTGGTTTACTGGGGATCGACTGGAACTGGAGCTTGCTGGCGACTGGGCACAGGGGGTACAGAGGCAGCGCAGACAGAGGTGCCCCAACCA
>NW_010396292.1:4295-5088 GCF_000710305.1 Buceros rhinoceros silvestris
CAACAGCCGCTGGAGCGGACCGTGTGTCTGTGTCCCCAGCCACATCCGCAGAGGGACCCCAGCGAGCTGAGCTGCATTTTCCCATTACTGGGAAAGGGAAAGTTCAGACCAGCTGCTCCTGGCGTCCTTCAGCGCCGTCACCAGCATCGAGTGGTAAATGAACCGACAGACAGTTTGGTGCCTTGTCAGACTTGACCTTCCCCCAGCAGCAGACACCCACACTCGGAGCATCAATAACCTCTTTGGCCTTTTGAGGTCAGTCTGAGTTTCCTGCGGTTCTTTATGGAACTGCTCACTGTGATCTCCCTCCAGTGCCATAAACCAACAGCCCAACACGCCTTGGAGCCTCTTGCTGCACTACAGGGCTGGGAAACCCCAGGGAGAGCCGAGCCACAGCCTCCTTCACTTGAGCTGCACCCAGAGGTGGGCCCCGTGACCTGCTCCTGCCCTGCAGCAGAGGGGATGGTCCCCAGAATACCCAAAATATTCTACTGTGCCAAAGCGCGCTGCCTGCTGACCTACAGTGAGGGGAGACACTGACCACACGCACCGCAAACACGTTTAGCCCATCACATTAGGTCTGGTTGTGTGTCCACAGTCTGGAGTCCTGGGAATAAGCTGAGACACGGGGGAGATGTGGCTCAGCTCCCTCACACGTCTCCCCTCTGCACATCCGCAGCCGCTGACACCTGACTTCCGCAGAGTGACAAAGGGATGCCCACCTGGGCTCCAGGACATGCTCCAGCATGAGCGGGAACATCGTCCTGGAGGAGCGACACACAAAGGAGAGCGG
>NW_010396292.1:5205-21495 GCF_000710305.1 Buceros rhinoceros silvestris
TTTAGCATATGAACGACTCCAGCACCGTCCCCTCGTCACCAGCCCGACGTTCCAGCCAGCGTACACTCAGCAGCTGTGGAGAAGCTCTGCCCAGCTTCTGGCAGGGGACACTGGAAAGCGGCTCCATCCCAACTGCCTCACGCAGCTCTTCAGACTGAGGCGTTTGTAGCGCACCACAGCGAGAACATCCTCAGGCAAAGTGAGCAGAAACACACGTGGACTCGCGCAGAAACCCCAGCGAGCACCATCACACACACACACAGAGACCAGCACGGCCGGAACAGTCTCCACTGAGCACTCGAGTGCTCGGTGACTCTGGCAATGTTAGAGGAGTCAAATTCTACTCCAAACCAGCAGGATTTACATTTCTGAGACAAGGTGCTATTGCTGCAACAAAGACCCCTCCTCACCAACTCAAACAATCTGCCCTGGGTGGGAGAAACATTCAGAAAATGTGAATTCTCATGGAACAGAACCCATGAACAAGGGACCTCACCACATCTTCTTGTTGTCGCTGATGGCTACAAAGTGCCAGGCAGGCGCCTAATTCATCGCCCCCGTTCTGCCGTGTCCAGATCCACCGTGTGCTGCGCCAGGTACACAATAAATATTCATCTCTTGTTTTGAGGCATCAAGAGTGCATGGTTTAATGACAGCTGATACTGAGGTGCATTCAGTGAGCTATTTGCTTGACACGGGACACTTGAAGCTGAGCAGCTGACCATGCAAGCACGACGGACTTAAGAAAACCCCTTCCTGCTAAACTGCAGTGACCCCTGGATCAAACGCCTCTCACCACAGACGTGAAGTTTTCATGAGTGTGAGCAAAGAGCAGCAGAGACACAATTGGCTGGGGTTCACCCCAAGGTTCCTGCAGTCTGACGCGTGATGCTGGCAGTGACGGGATGGTCAGCCCTCTGTGCTGCAGAGGGGGTTGTGATGACAGATCTCGCTTGGATCATCCATTCTCTCAGCAGGTTTTTATGTCCCATCATTCCTGTGATCCAGAGTTTGACCTGGTGACCTCTGGGGAGTGAGAGCCTCTCCCAACCATCTCCTGTCCCCATTCTCTGTGGCTGGACTCCTGTAAGCCCCGACCTTTCGTCTCGATGGGCAAGAAGAAGGAAGCCAGAGCGGCCAGCAGGCAGCAGCCGCTGTAAACCACCAGTGTTAGATAGACCGAGGATTCCAACATCACCTGCAGGAAAAAGGCAGAACACTCAGAAAAACCTGGGTCCTTCCCTTCCTCGGTGATGACACGCAGCTCTTAAACGCTGACAGAGCAGTCTGGATTATAAGTGCCACGCGGTGCTGCTGCCCTTATGGATTAGAGAGGACTTAAGCAAGTCACAGTGTTCTACCTGCTCCTGACAGTCTCCTGAGCCCTGTCCCTGCGCAGCCCAGCTGCCCCAACCTCCCCGGCTAGCTCTTTCCACAGCCCCTGGAGGTCTGTAGCTCCCAGGACCTCAGCCTGGCACCCATGCACAGCAACTCCCCGCCTCTCACAAACCCAGGTGGTGGCTTCCAAGGTGACCTCACAGCCACCCAGCAGCCTGAGTCTTGGCTATTCATCCCCCATCACACGGAGCTCTGGAGCAAGAGGTAAACACAGAGGCACCAACAGGCACCAGCAACCCTCTTTCCACACATCATGCACAGATTGCCCTTGGTTTGGCCCTTACAGCAGAAAAACAGGTTCTGCATCACCGTCCTGAGCCTTCGGCCTCACATTACCTGTGCAATGAAGGGGGTTATGAGGGCTCCCACTCTGGCCATTCCGCTGCATGTTCCCAGGCCCAAAGCACGCGTGGCTGTGGGGTAAACCTGCAAACAGATCAGGTTAACCACCTTAACAACCATTAACCCCCGTGGGAAGTTCTCTGCTCCCCAGTGTCCAGACTAGTGGAAATTAATGAGTGGTCCTACAGCAAGTTCTGTCAGTGACGAGGAGATCATCAGCTCACAACCGGGGTAAGGCCCATCGTGAAGAGCTCATAAAAATGACTTGCCCACCGTGACCTCACTCCCCTTAAACATTCTGTGGGGACAAAGCCGACCTCCTTACCTCAGGGGTGTAAACATAGGCAGCCTGAAACCCTCCGGAAATAAAAGCTCTTGCAATGAAGAGCAGCACAGTAAGAACATTTCTGTGGGGATGAAAAGGAAAGCAGTGTTGGAGTTGTTCTGTACAAGCTGTTTGTTTAATCGGGAGGCAAGTGCAATAAACCCACTGAACTCATTAGAACAATTTCTTTTGGTTGTTAATGAACCCTTTGCATGCTTTCTGGACCTTTGTTTGACATCATGGTTGTAGCAATCTGCACTCCTCAGTTTTCTACGTGTGTCCATCCTAACTGACAGCTGTGGCCGACGGAAACGTGCAGTGAATGCTTAAGCTCATCTAAATAAGAAAGTGATATTCCCTGTTAGGAGTGGTGCTGCACAGACCCGGCCCACGAGGAGGGACCAGGAGGGTGGCTTTTCTGCTGCAAAGACAGTGGCAGCCTGGTGAGGTTTCTCACGACAAGGATTCCGTACTGGAAGGATTGAATTCAGACAGCTCTCCTCTGGCTGTTAGATCAACAAGCTGCTACCTCCCACTCAGACACAAGCTCTTATTTTCCCTTTTGGCCTGCTCCGTCAGCAAGATTATAGCGAAGGATTTCTCCTCTCCTGCTTCTTTTAGTTTCCTTCCAAATTCTGGTGAGAAAACCTAACACCATCCTTAATTCCTTCTCCAGCTGATCTCATGGCTTTTCAAACCACCACTTCCACTTCTGCTCTAATCGAGAGAGAACACGAATGAAACTGCTCTATCCATTGTTTGCCGTGTTTTACTGACCTTCCAACGCAGAGAAACAGCAGAAGGCTGCAAAAGGAGAAGACAAAAAAGGAGAGGGCCATGGTTTTCTTGCGGCCTATCCGATCGATAATCCACAGTGTCACCAACACCCCTGCAGAAGGAGACGAGATGGCTGCTGGGGAGCGAGCAAAGGCGGGGGCCGCAGCAGCCAGTGCTCAGCGCAGGCTGGGCTATTCGGATCTTCAGCGTTCTCTCTTTAAAACACTTTGCTGGTGGGGGCATCGGGCGGGGGTGTAGGGTGGATGGCCCCAACCACTGGTGCCACAGGCAGACAGAAGCTGTGTCCCCGCTGGCCAGTCCTGCTGCACGATCCCAGCCCCGCTGGTCCGCACACCCGCACGCTCAGGGGCTACACACCGAGGCAAGAGCGAGCAGCTCTGACACCTGTGAGCCACTGACGACCACAGCGGCTACCCATGTGAAAGCTCAAAACACCTGCCTTGCCAGTACAGCAGCAGTGGGCATTCCTCGTGCAGCAGAGCTGCCAGTGCCATGCTCAGAGGTAACCCTGCTAGTATTTCTTACTCCTACCCTAGTGCATGTCAGGATCAACCCGGTCCTGTCAGCTACAGCACCAGCCCAAGGGATTCTGCCCCCTTGATTTACCTGTTGCTCTCTCTCGGAACACCTAACGCGTTGCTTGGGTGGAATCCGGGGTCCAACAGGCCGTTACAGCCTCACAAAGCAATTCCCAGTGATTTTACTGGCAGTGATCACAGGGGCAGCGCAGAGCTGCAGCTACCCCACGAACTGCGGGTACCCAGTGTCCCCAGCAAGCAGCTCCAGTGCTGTGGGAAACACCCTGGCATGAGGCCAGCAGAAGAGCCCATTTCACTGCTTGCAGCAGAGCCCATTCCAAAGCCACTGAGCCACCGGCACCGACGAACCGGTGCTTCGTACTGCCACTTACCAGGGAATTCGGACAGGGTTGTCCAGAGCAGATCAGTGTAGTCTTCCTCCGTCAGATACTCACAGGTCAGGCTGCACTTGGCTTTAACTTCTTTCCTTCTGCTGGATACTGTGGAAGGGAAAAGAAAAAAAACCCAACATTTTAAGTTGTCCAAGCCTGGGATCTGCGTCTTCTCTCAATGCCACCCCTCCTCTTCCTAGAATTTCCCGACTACCAGACAGTTTTCACTGATTACAAGTGCTCTCAGCACACTCACACCTCCCCCAGGAATCAGCTTTTCAAGCCTCTTCCTAATGCAGTTTTTTTTTATAAACACAAAAATCAGCAACAAAATGGGTGATGGTTTCCCACCATCATCTCTTTTCTCAGCAGGTCTTCTCATCTGGGGAACCTGCAGGCTCTGCCTCAGAACTAATTAGGTCTGTCAAACCCAGAAACTTCCATTTATTCCATCGCCTTTTTCTCAAGAAGAACAGATGCTTTTTCTAACAGGTCTCCCTTGAAGGTTGTCTGGCTGTTTTACAGACACCGCAGGACTTCTCTGTGTTGTGCAGCTGAGGAACAGTCTATCACAAGTGTTTAAAACAAGCACCCCTCTAAGGGGACGCCTTAAAATCCAGGCTGGCGGCCACGGGCCTTCCCAAACTAACAGCGGAAGGTCTAAGGGCAGATATTCCAGCACTTCACAGGGTCTACTTAAAAAGAAAAGCTGGGCTAATACTCACGGCTGCAGACGTCTCCTGCTTGAAAGAACTCTGTAGTTAATAAAACTAACCCATAATATGAAAAAGCATTGGAAAACCTGCAAGGAAGAAAACGAGAGAGGAAGTCTCAGCTGGACGAGCCTGCAGCAACCACCACAAACCGAAGCACAACCCCCTGGGTGAGGACTCGCACTAAGGGCTGCCTCAAAGCTGTTTCCTATCAGCACTGAGAAAATGGGAGAGCAATTAGATGGAGAGCGCTAGTGATTGGGCGGTTTAATAAATTACAAATCAATACATGTTGGGGTTTTTGTGAGTATTTTAGAGATACTGTCAAATACCTCCATTAAAAACCATTTAGAACTGGGCTGGCATTGAGCCACGTGTGGTTCCTCTTACCAGATAAACCAGAGTAACAATGTGGTCCATCTAAAATGAGGCGTAAAAAGGTCCCTCATTTTCCCTCGGTCTTCCTGTTGAAAACAAGCAGAATGAGATGATGAGGGCACTCCCCGGCCCTGGAATGGGGGACACAGAGTGGCAAGGGACGATACACCACACAGTCCTACGTGCTGTGTCTCAGGATGATGTGTAGTTTCAGCTGAGGGCTCTTCAGCGTGCAGGAGCCACACTGGGGCTGGCATCCCAGCACAGAATTCCTCTGCCAAGGGGAATTCTCCAGCAGCATAATGGTATCGGAACCAGTTCACGCACAGGCCACACTACTCCTCCACGGGAAGGTGAGGAGCTGGAGCGAGGTGGGGCTGGACAGAGGTAGAGCAGAACTTTGCCCATGTGGATGGTTCGCGGGGTCCACAGGCAGCGCTGCAATCAGGGCAGCCCCCCAGGGCTTCTGGTCGAGGGGAGCGGACTGGGGAACTACGAGCGGCCCCCTTTGAATCGGGGTGGTTCTCAGAGAGAGACGGTGCGAGGCTCAGCCCACAAACTCGTGGTTAAGGAAAAGTGCCTTCCCACCCCACCCCAGAAACAAAACCATCCAAAACAGGGAGAGCGTTCCTGCACAGCCCAGCGCACAGCCCAGCGCACTGCCCAGCGCGCAGCCTTCCCTCCGCAGAAAACCAGCACTGGACGGGAAAGGAGGTACAGCTGAAGAGTCAAATCAGGAGTTCAGATCTGGGCACTCCGATCCGAGTTCTTCGGTAGACTCAGGGTTTGATTTTCTTTATCAACAAGGTCTTAGAGTGAGGCTAAAGACCAGCAATGCCCACTTCAAAGGTCCTGTTCACTTTCAGGATTTTCATGTAAACAAAAAGAAGAAACTAACTCTTCCTCCGTGGGAGAGAAGGATCATCTCATTTTGTTATTACTGGTTGAGACATTAAAATTAAACCTCACATTGATCATTTGCTCATAAAACTACGTATGAGCGTGGCACAGTTTCACCGTATGCCCTGTTTCCCGGACGTACCTGTCTGGAAATAACTAACTTTCCCAGAGGCATCGGAGCTCCGTTTTCCGTCGCTATCCGCTTTAAAGTGGCGAGTGCTTTTTCTTGATTTCCAGATAACACGTCGTACCTGGCACTTTCTGGCAGCCACTAAAAGAGCAAAGCAGATCACAGGCACGACCATGTCAAAATCGCAGCAATAAACAAACCGGGGGTTTTCTTTGGGGCTTACAGTGGCTCCAGGATTACGGAACCCATTGTTAACAACGTGGGGATCCGTCTTTCTGCCCAGCTCCTCCTCAGGCTCTGAGACACTGCAAACCCCCACTTTCACCAGCAAGTCAGAACTCCAGCCTAAAATCCTTTCCTTCTGTCCCTTGGGGTTTATTCTTGAGAAACGTGAGGCAGTTGTGCGGGTTCTTTGCATTCTGCCTCCTCGGTAGGGAAGGCAAAGCACCCAGGGCTGATAGCAAGATGCTCCAGGTGTTCCAAAATCTGCATTTTCAAGCTCCTTTTACAACGGAGCACGTGAGCACCTGCCTAACTGGAGGGATAACACTGTCTGTGCCCAGGGAGCTGCTAAACAACTTGACAAGAACATGCAGCTTTGAGAAGACCGAGTGGCTGGCAAATGTGCTACCTAACCGTGCCCCGAAGCTCTGCTTTACCCCGTACCCATCTTCTGCATCTGACCCCCACGATGCAGATTTTACTCAATTTAGGTGGATTTTTTAAGCAGACAAGAATTATAAAAGTGACGATTTTGGCAAAATAATTTATAACATCTAAAGAGCAATTAGGGAAACGGCAATGGCTTTTAATAAAATGACTGAGCTTAGTCAAAACATCACTAAATTGGGGAGGTTTCCAGGCCTGATTTGGTTTTGCAAAACTCCAGCCCACTATTGTCCTCCAGCAATTACAGCCACATAAACACAGCTCTCGCTGGAATGTTTTTACTAGCACCCTGCGGAAACAACAGCATTTTTGTCATGATTTCAGCTGTTTCAAAGGAGACACCAACAGAGGGCTCAAAACTGTCACGATTTCCTTCAGTCAGCTTACAGAATCAGGAAGAGAAGTGGTGGATTGATGGAACGCGCATTGGTCTTTGCAAGAATACCTACAAAACACAGGACAGCGAAGAGCAGGAGTGGGAGGGCAGAAAGAATGAGAAGCCACCGCCAGCCAAGAGTGGGCATCACCAACACTGCCAGGAGGACTTCAAACACCGTCCCAATGGCCCAGAAGACCTGCCAACGGGAAAAGAAACAGTCACAACTGAGAATCAGAGCGCTGTCACGGCCTCCTCCTTTGCAACATTGCAAGTAGTGCTCTCTAGGGACAGCCAGAGACATTTCAAACACCCGACAGTGCATGGAACAGAGTCCAGGCATTTGAAGGGGATTTGTTTAAATGTTGCAGAAGCAAAAATGTCCATTCCTGAACCCCGAGCATTGCCTTTCTCTAGACCCTCCTGGTGAACTGTAGCAGCTTCTCATAAGGAACAGACTCATCATACAGCATTTCTTAGGCAAAAGGACAATTAATGTACCTGTCTGTCAGTGTTATTCCATGCGATTCATGGTATTTGTTTTCCTCACCAAAACCAGCTACCACAGCCAGAGTCTGGCCTGTAGGTGAAAGAAGGTGTCGACACCTTTTTAGCAAACCACGGAGCGGGCGTCCTCCTGCATATCCTGCCCATGCAGGATGACTGTTCGAACATGAATCCACTTAGTTCAATATTTAACACTCAAGATGTAGTTCGAACCCAGGGTTACTTGACAAGAGCCAAACTGTGGCAGAACAAAAGGGACACAGAAAGGAGTAGTTCATTTACTGAACTCTACTGACAACAGATTAATCAGCTGAAAGCAGGACGGGCCAGCAGGTATCTGAGGAGGTATCTTGGGACTGGTTTTGCATTGAGAAGCTGTTTCAATTTGGTGAGGTTTGGTGCGAGGATGCTCCTTCCAAACCAACTGATGCAGACAAATAACAGTGCTGTCCTCTGCCCTTCAACCACCCATTAAAGGGCTGCAAATTTTGTCTTCAAGTATTTATTTACAGGGCACAATTCTGCTCTCTGTGACTTAAATACAAATGGATTGGCTATGGGGAGCTGAATTTAGCCCTGCCTTTACTGAACACTCAGTTCCCCACTATCCATCCCCTGAACTGTAGATTAATTTCACCATGAAATCGGGTGACACCCAAATGGTATCACCCTTGTGCTGGCAGCACTGGTGCAAGTTAATTTGCAAAAGAGCAGATTCAGCAACAAGAGTTACATGCAACGAGAGGCTTTACATGGATGCTTGACACTGCTTTTGGACCTGAGTGAGTACCAGTGTGTGTGGGGAACCGCAGTTCCACACTAACGTGGACAGTCGAGATGTGGCTGGGGCTGTGAGTGAGATTTGTAGTCAGTGGGATTGAACGCCAGCAGGTTTGTCCCTCGAGGCACCAGCACGCACAGCTACGCTGCTCACCTCTATTAATAAAATGCACTTTGCTCTGGCTTTCATGGGAAGGAATTCCGCATATAAGGTTACCCTGTAAAGAGGGAACATTGAGAAAAATGTCATGTTAGTGCTCAGAGAAAAAAGCTGTGTCAGCACCACCAGAGAGCTTCAAACACTGCGTTTGCCTCTGATGGAAACAGCCAAACCCACAGCAGAGAGGCAAAGCCCTTCCCAGCCCCCAGAACCAGACCGTGGACCGGTTCAGACTCTCCTTCTGCACCGGAACAAACCCCCTTAGATCACCACTGCGATGAGGACTGAGTTTGCTCTGCTGGCGTGATTTTGTAACCCCGTAGAGCAGTTCTTGAGGCCAGTTTTCACAACGTGCTCTGCTCCAGGACAGGCGTTACTCCTGCTCTTTTCAGCGTGGTTCACAAGCACTCAACACAGCTCTTGCTGGGTAAAGTGTTTCTTCAGGACTTTACAGCCGCGATCTGCTCTGCCAGGGTTCAGTCCTCCAAGAGGCAAATACTTTCAAGGACTGATCCTGTTACTGCTATAAAACAATTTGCATTCTTTTATTGTGGGAATTCAAGAAGAAATCATCTGACTGCAGAGTCTTTGTTTCATGACTGTGCCAAAGAGTAATGGCACGCCTTCTCTGCGAGTATTTCCTGAGGATGAAGACAGGGGCCAGCATTCAGGCGAGGCTCTTGTATCTTCTTCACACCATCATGCTTTGCTCCCGCTCTGTTCTGTCTCTCATTAAGTCACGTACCCACCAAGCACTACCTGTCTCTCGGTAACTCGGCCCTAGCTGTGCCGTGGCTGCTCCCCCAGGGTTCTGGGGAACGTCGTTAAGAAGCATGTGCAGTACCAGGCGTTAGGAACTCTGCCTTTGCTGTTCTCCTGCCTCATTGCAGTTGGGCTGAGCCAGACCTGCACAGCAGAGACTGCCCCACTGCTGGCCAGCGTGCAGTGGGCGAAGGACCTTCCTGGTTTACGCACACGTTACGCTTTTGTGCGGCTTCTAAAGGTGGGCAGAGAAAATTAATAATACTGTGGTGTTCCATCTCAGCTCTGAACCTTTTATCTGGGAATGGCAAGAGAAAAGCCAGGATATTGACTGCCTTGTGAAGAGGTCTAGGAGCCATCAATCAAAGACAGACTCCGACTACTCCGAAATAGCACCTCCACGGGGCAAAATGTCAATTATTAATAAGGATAAAAGACTACACCGAGTGAGAATGGCTGTACTCTTCCCATCACATTTATAATTAAAAACCTAGAGCAGAGCTATTCAGTCCAGGTGGACAATTTAGAGCTCTCCCTCTTCAGCGACTGCAATGACAGAGTCACAGAGAAATATCATGATGCTGCCTCCTTCCTAGAGATGTGTCTGGCCATCGAGGCATCTTCAGCTTGCCAGGTTTGAGCTGCGTGGTTTTGGGATTCCAACTCAGGGTCAGACGTGAAAGTTCAGGCTCTGACTGAACGATAATCTGCAGTTTTAGAACCGGGACTCAGGGCTCAGCTCTACCTCGAAAGGCAAGCGTTTAGTCAGAGACAGAGGCACATTTTCAGTTGGACACGGGCATTTTTTAAAGAAATATATAGAAAAGAGAAAGTTGGACTTGTGAGTATTTACTTACGACTGAGGCACTCCTCCAATCCCGAAGCCCACCAGGCCCCTCAGCACCAAGATCCAGCTGTACACCGGTGCAAAACCGCTGAGGATCCCGTAATAGAGCGTCCACAGCACGCTGATCTTTAGGCCCTGTATGGAACAAACAAGCATGAGGAAAAGAAAGTCTCTGCTGTAACCCAACGAAATGTAAAGCAGAGCTTTACATTCCTTTTGTTTCATGAGAGGTCAGTTCTGGCTCTACGTCATTCTGCTTCACACATGTGGATTATGACATTTGTGACCATCATGGTCTGAAACATCCGCACTGGGAGAAAGAGGAGAACGTATTCTAGCGGGAGTTGAAGACTCACTGTTTTCCTGCCGTACTGGTCTGAAATGTTTCCCCAGAGCGTGGAGCTGGACATCATCCCCACAAACACCACCTGCGAGACACCAGAAAAAATCCTTCTCATTAACAAGAAGACGAGCGGAAATTTCTGTATGACAGCGAAGAGAACACAATTTCACAGCAAATTTCATCTCCAGCACTAGAGCAAAATGTCCGGGTGTTCCGGGCACAGTTCCTTTGCGGTGGAGACGATTAAAGATAATTATTCACACAGTGGGATTTTGCAAAAGTCACTAACTTCACTTCCATGGACTTGAAAGGGAATTCGCTCTGGCCCAGGGTGGGGATGAGTGTCAGCACACCAAGGTCGCTCAGCTTCTCCCAGCGGTGAGCCCACCTTCAGCAGCTGCCTGGCTTTGCTGAGGTCAGGAATCCAAGCACAACATCCACGACCCGCATCTCTGCCAGGCTCCTGCCATCACCCCCCTCCTTGTCCTACCTGCTAATTTGTGACCTACGGAATGAGGCCAGGGGTGAATGTTTTTGAGCTTTCAATAAATGAAGAAAACAAATTATAAGAAATGACTGGAGAGCACAATTTGCCATCAAACGGAAATAACTGCCTTGTTTCTGAGTTAGGGGTTTTTTTGCTGAAGGGTTTTCATAACCCACAAAATAATCTTTCATCTGCTTCACAGCAAGGCCCCACGGGGTGTTTCATAGTGTCACTGAGGGGACAGGTAAGTGAAGGCAGGAGCGAGCACCTGGCTGGAGAGGGGAGGCAATGAGGCACCCCTCAGGTCAGCTTTGCAATTAAAAGACCCATCCAGCGACACACCAGTCTGACACTAGAACGTGCACCCTGGTGTCGCGCGCGCTGGGAGCCCCGCCCTGGAAGATGCTGAGTTCCCCAGTCCCATATTGAGCAACAAAAGGTGACGGGTGGTGTTTGAGGTCCGCAGGACAGAGCTATTGTGGGAGCCCAGCGCTGATGCAGCAGCTCACCTCCTACCACCTATCGCCATCCCAGCAGGTCATCTCAGATTTGAATGGAGATAAAATTAGAGCTTACAACTTTAGAGGAGTCTGAAAAAAGACTGAGGTGTCAAAGGAAATATATTGCAGCCTTTTCAGAGGTGACACCAGAACGTATAGTTGATTCTGTGGATGGGGAAAGGAATGAAATTCTGCTGAATAAAGGTAATGGCACAACCCCAGCATGTTTCCCCCATCAGCGCCCTAAAACCACAGGGATTTTGTCTGAGATAGAAGTGCCTACGCAAGCACCCAGTGGGGTAAGAAGGAGTTTGTTAAAGCTTTTGTCTCATGCCCACTGACCCCTTCTCCTTTGGATTTTGCTCACCAAGAACAAAATTGTGCTGAGTCAAGAGAAGGAGCAAGAAATTCATTCAGATGGGCTGGCTGCATTCAGGTGTGGGAGAGGACAGGATCTGGGCTAATTTAAATCGACTGACACTGTCATCACCACCACAATCGGCAGCAAAAGCCAAAGGGCAGCGAAATGCAGGAGTTAGGGTGCAGCCACACCACAGCGGCATATGCTGACAGGAGGGTCCCAAAACTAGTTTTCTTATCCCTGAAGGCATTGTGCGTTTCCAGCACAGTACTTAGAGGTGGTATTGTAAGAGCTCTGCTTGCAAAGGTGGCTGGGTGATCCACCTCCAAAAGCCAGTGCTTGCTCGCCAGTCTACATACCAGTGAGCTTAAGTGTGGTGAGAGAGAAAGATTTTCAAGGAAGATAGTCCAAATTTACCAATTCTTTGATTTTTTCAATCAATCCAATGGTTTGACTCTCAGGATGAGTCTGAGTCAATTAATATCTTTTCCTGGAATTACATTAAACTTTGAGCTTCAAATTTGTGCAATTTTCTCAGCTCTCACCGAGTCACATTTCTTTACAAAAGATTCCTATACTCTCCTGAGCCAAACACGATCTGCAAAGGCCAGGGGCAGGCTGAACTTTGGGATATAAAGCATAATGTCTGAATAACAATGAGTGGAAAAACCTTACAGAATACGGGAGCTGTCAGTTATTTTTCCTACCGATGTGAGCAATGCAACCTGCCAGCTCGGTAATCGCCACTCACAATGAAGCTGAGGAGCTAGGATACTTAAAATCATCATTTCCATAGCATCTGCCATCTGGAAGGGTAAAAAAGAAACAGAAATAAATAACCACCCCAAAACGGGCTCGACAAAGCAGTCAATAAAACACCTTCCTGAAATTACCCTTGTTTCTGCTGGTGCCTTTCCCACCCCGCAGGTGGAACAGAACAGTTCACAAGGGACAGGGGATGTGCACAGCATAGAGAAAAAAGCCACAGGAGCACTTTTAAACTAATTGCTGATCGTCCTAATGCTTAGCAACTTAGTCCCTTTCTCCCTTACACGCTCCCTCTGGATTTGTGTCAAATATATTGATAGACCAAACTCCTCTCCTGCCTTAGGCCCTAACCCACGGCAGACTGTAACCCTACAGGGAGATGACAGCTGGTAGAGACAGGCTCCGGGTATCACCACCCTACAATACACCACAGCAGAGCTAACAGACAGTGCAGCCAAGTGAAGATAAAGCCTTCTTGATAGCAAGGTTAAAACTAGAAGTACCGGGGTGCTCCTCACCCCAAGTGGAGATTACAACACTAATGACTAACCCAGACACCAGAGAGTGCAGCTAATGGGATGAACGTGGTAAAATCACCACAGGAAACCCGAGACCTGCTCTGCAGGAACAGCCCATCCCATTCCCGCCTGAAACAGGCGTTCAAAGTAGAGATTCAAACTGAATTTTCAAACTCTGATCTATAAGAAGTTCAGAGACAGAGAAACCAATCAGTTTTTCATTACCCCCACACAACAAGTTTGAGTCTAGCCATCACATAAAATTCCTTCTTTATTGTACAACTATCTGTTTGGACACTTTTTGTCGACAGAGAGTGGCTACCTGACGTGGATCCCTGAGATTCTCCCGCTGATGATCATGCAATGGACCGTGATAACAATTACTTGCCCATGCTAATCCAGTAACAACAGAGAGCTTCCACTGGAACTTCCCAAATCCAATGGCTTCCACCGCATCTTCCACCATGAAAGTATCTAGAAAGAAAACAGTTCTAGAGCAGAGCATATTCCTTTCTTAGTAAGAGCCATCCCTTGAGACAGCATTTGCTGGAATTGCAATTACTTATTCACTGGGTGATGTACCGACAGCTAAAGTCTCTGCCAGAGAGCTCCTTGGTGTTCACAGCGCTCCTGCTCGGGCAGACCTCCGTGTCCTTTGGGAATGGTGCGAAAGCCAAAAAGACTCTAAATATTCCTGGAATATTTTATTCACACAGAATTGAACCAGGGTAGCACCAATGACTCCAGCACATGCTCAGCCTCTCACTCCTGGGAGTGACCCCAGCAGCCACTGAATCGCAGCTTCTGCTGCTGGGAGGCTCATGAGCTGCTCACCAGCTCACTGTGGTGCTACGAGAGCGATGGAAACTGAGGAAAAGTATTTTAGTGCACGGAGAGTCAAGAATTTGTCCAAGACACACGAATCTTGAAACATTTGTTAGATGTGCTGATGGTTCTCGTTTCCCCCTCATTGTCGTGCCCTCATTACTTCGTTCTGTCTGAAGAAGCTGTGATAGCTCAGATTCCTTTGCTCAAGTGCAAAGTGAAATACACAGCAAGAGGACAGTTTGATACTCCGGTTGTTTAAATCAATTTAAGTCCCAAAGTTTTAACACTTCCAGCAGTTCAAAAAGTACTTTCGCCACAGAAAAGCTTTATCTGGCCAAGGGTTGGGCGTCCTCCCACAGCAGAAGGAAAAACACCATCCAAAAGGAAACCAAACACAACCGAACTGATGAATGTCTTAGGACATCTTAGGAGATGTCCTAAGAGCTCAGCCTGTGACTTCAACCCTTGTCAGTGCAACACACCGGAGCTCGGCACATCGGGCTGCTGCACTTCCTTGGGCAACGTGCCAACAGAAATTCAACATCTATCTGCAGTCTCGCCCTGACACACCAAGTCCTCTGAGAAACTCCCCGAGCTCCCTCCGGACTGTTCCATCGCATTGATACATTAATTAATAAATCTCGGGGAAAATAGCCTGCAAAGTTCTTGTATGCCTTGTGCTAAGTCAAACCCAACCCTTCTCCTACCTTCTACATGGGTGTTGCCTTCAGGGCATCCCCAGGCAGGCCGACAGCGGAGGCTGGGCAGGACGTTCACCCTGTCCCTCTCGTCCTCTAGGCAAGGAGGAGCCAGGGACACCACATGTAACTGCTCCTGTAAACCTGGCGAGGTTTCAGGAGTTCTGAAGGAAACTAAGTCAAAGCTCCTGCGTGAGATAAGTGGTGACAACCGGATACACGGCTCCTTAAAAGAGGCTGTTACAGGTAGCGTAAGAACAATCTCATAAACTACCCCTCGCAGACAAAGTAAGCGACTCTCGATTTTCAGGTGTGTCCTAACTTGCCCACGTTATTGTTTCCTTCTTTCACCTGGGGATCTGTTCTGCATTCAGCCTGGCTGCACCATGACCGAGACGAAGAGGCCGCACAGTCCTCCTCACAGGAAAACACGAAACCCACTCACCATCAGTTGGGTTGGCAAACTCTTTTGGCACTGCAGCTCCATCCTCCAGCTCAACAGGCTCTAGCTCTGTCCGAACACCCTCAATCTGGATTTCATGCTCTCCTGAAACAACATCCTCATCTGACCTTGAACTCTCCCCGGTGCGGCGAAACTTGACCACTCTACAAACACAGACACGAGGATTAACACTTGGGTGGGTCTCCTCCAGGTCGCAGCTGCGTTTGGTTAGTCTTGAAGCCCTCTTTGGTCACACAGCAACCAGGTTTCTCCCCCACCTCCCGCCTCCATCTCACATTTGCAGAGCATGCTGTGACTTTATTTCTATCTGCTGTTAGTTATGGGGTCCTGTTGGTGGCTACCGGCTTTGAGTGCATCGCTAGGGCATCTAGTCTAGTGATCTTCACTGCTGCACGCTTGCAAAATTCTCAACTGCTGAGACACCTCAGAGAGCTGCATCTCACCGCACAGAGTCAGCCCGACCACACCTACATTGGAAGGTACTTTAGAACATTTTCCTGTGTTTTGGGTTTGGGTTTTTTTAATTGGGAAAAATGGCCTAATGAAATCACATCTAATTCTTCTTCCTGAGAAGCTGAATGCATCCAAACAAGTAATTAGAAATAAGCGAAGTTCATGTCCATTTTCCCAGCTCATTAGAGATGTTATGGGACAGTTTGCTCTGTCATTGACACCAGCTCATGCATATTTAAAATCGACTTCAAGCACTTATCCCCTGCAGAGTCAATGATTTATAAACAGGAGCGTGTTTTGAAGCACCTGATAATGGAGCATGAAGAGAAATTTAAAGGGAAACATTTTGCATCCATGAAAACGGAAGCAAATGCCGGTGTGAAAAGGCAGCGATGCTTTTACCACCTTTGTGCACCCATCCAGCGCATCCCAGTGGCAGAGAGCTCCTCACCGACCACGGCATCTTCCCCGGGCAGCAGCATTCGCTGCTCCAAACCAGGCGGCCGGCAAACCCCGGCGATACTCACCGCAAACCCCTCTGCAAAACCGCTGCTGCTCTGCCTCCGGCTCGCGGCACGAAGCAGGGAGCCGAGGAAGGTGCCTCCTTCCCCGGCACCCGGTATTTACGGGCAATCCACCTTGCCGAAGCAGGAGGGATGTTCCCTCTCAGAAAATCTGCTGGCGCTCGCCCGGTTCTATCCCACCCCTCCCGATTCCTGACCTCGGTGGGTTCGTGCAAACGAAAAATGCTAAGCCCCGAGGGTATTTATGTAACGGATGGATGCCTGCCTGCCCCGGGATGCTGCAGGCACGGAACGTGGCCTGCTTCCCGGGGCCTAAGCCACGTCCCGCAGACAATCCCCTCCGCAACCCCCG
>NW_010396293.1:0-710 GCF_000710305.1 Buceros rhinoceros silvestris
CTCCCCGGGGCACCCATGGGTGCTGGCCCCCACCTGGTTGTCCACCTTGAGCTCGCTCAGGGTGGTGTTGTGGTACATGGCCTTGATGATGCTCATCATGCCGGTGCTGGTGATGAAGTTGGACTCGATGTTGAGGCTCTGCAGGGTCTTGTTCTCCATCAGCATCTCGGCCACGGCCTGCGTGTCACCTCAGGGCGTCACCTCGGGGTGTCACCCAGGGCTGGCACCACCCTCCCGGCACGTCCTGGGCCACTGATGCCCCAGTGATGGTGGAAAAGCCACCGTCACCTGGCCTTGCTGGTGCCCAGGCTGGAGCGGGGAGCCAGGGACCGTGTCCCCTCCCTGTTGGGGGACACCTGGGGACACGGGGGACGCGGGCCTGGGACTCACGCTAGCCACGGGGTCGTTGCTGCGGGTGGCCACCAGACTGAGCTTCTTGACGTGGGTGTTGGTTTTCATGGCCTCACAGATGGCCTTCAGCGTGGGGATGGGAATGTCCTGCGGCAGGAGGACGTCCCCGAGGGGACCTGGCTGTCACCAGGGGGTTGGGGACGTCTGCGAGTATGCAGGATGTCACCCAAGGGATGTAAGTGGCATCAAGGGGGTATAGATGTCTCCAAGGATGCAGGGGAATCCCTGAGAGGGAGCTGGATGTCACCCAAGGGATTTAAGTGGCATTGAGGGGATGTCACCAAAGGGATAGAGATGTC
>NW_010396293.1:862-1471 GCF_000710305.1 Buceros rhinoceros silvestris
CCAGGGATGCCCCACGACGGACCAACAGCACAGGAACGCCCTGGGACAGCAAGCAGCACCCTGGGACAGGGTGACCTACCCCATGGGGGACGCCCCAGGGTGGCACGCATCACCCTTACAGATTGGGGGGCACCTGGGGACATGCCACCAGGTCTCTCACCCTGATGTTGTTGAGGTTGACGTCCTCCAGAGCCCCCTCATTGGCCTGGATCTGCCGCAGCGTCTCCTCCACGTTGGTGGGATTCGGGGGCTCATCTGGCACCGGCTTGTACGTGTCGGGCTTCACCACACCTGGGGCACGTGCGTGTGCACGGGGACACGTGTGACCACGCATGGTGGCACGGACACGCAGGGACACACTGGTGTGGGGTCACCACGGGGAATCCTGGAGGAGTTTTAGTCCCCAAATCCTCCGCAAACAGCCCCGTGGACCCCGTGTCGCTTGTCCTGGGGGTTCATCCCTGTGTCCCCTGTCCCCGTGTCACTCACTGTTGATGCCCTCCGTGTTGGAGATGGTCCCGCTGCAGATCGCGTCGTAGTACTGCTTGTTGCTCATCAGCGTGTACATGCCCAGGATGGCTGCGGGGCCGGGCGGGGGGGTCAGCGGGT
>NW_010396294.1:0-374 GCF_000710305.1 Buceros rhinoceros silvestris
CCCCAAGCCTGGGGTGCGGCTGTGCCCTTTCCCCTTTTCCGTGATGCTCTTCCCTTTCCGACAGTGCTGGGCTTGGCTTTGCCTGCCCCTGCCCCCGTCCCCGTCCCCATCGCTGCCCTCCAGCCCCTTCTGTGCTGACAGGCTTCACCTCTTGCCCCCAGATTCAACAAACACCTGGACCGCGGCTTCAACTCCTGCTCCCGCACAGACCTGTACTTCGTGCCCCTCGACGGCTCAAAGCTGGCCAAGAAAAGGGCAGACTTGGTGGAGAAAGTTCGTCGAGAGGCTGAGCAGAAGGCGCGGGAAGAGAAGGAGCGGGAACGGGAGCGGGAGCGGGAGAAGGAGCGGGAGCGAGAGAAGGAGCGGGAACAGGA
>NW_010396294.1:526-1177 GCF_000710305.1 Buceros rhinoceros silvestris
GAGCGTGGTAGGTCTGGGTGTTTCGCTGCTGGAGCGCAGCCGGGGGGGATGCTCGAGGACCCTCTCGCCCACTCCCTGCTGTGACTCTTAACGCTGGTCTCTCTGCTCTCTCGCAGAAGATGGCCCAGGAGGGCCGGCCAGTTGAGTGCTCCTCCCTCGGGCCCATTCCCCACCGCCCCTCCTTCGAGCAGGGCAGTGCCGTAGCGACAGTTCCGCCATACCTGGGCCCTGACACCCCAGCTCTGCGCACACTCAGTGAATACGCACGGCCCCACGTCATGTCCCCCAGCAACCGCAACCACCCTTTCTACGTGCCGCTGGGTGCGGTTGACCCGGGCTTGCTGGGGTACAACGTGCCGGCCATCTACAGCAGTGATCCGGCGACGCGGGAGCGAGAGCTGAGGGAGCGGGAAGCCCGTGAACGAGACCTGAGGGACCGGGACCTGCGCGAACGTCTCAAGCCCGGCTTTGAAGTCAAGCCAGCTGAGTTGGAGCAGCTTCACGCCGTGCCAGCTGCTGCCATGGATCCATTCCCACGCCACGGCGGGCTGAGTCTGCAGACGGCTCCCAGCCTTCATCCCGCTTTTCCTTTCCACCCAGGGCTGGGCCACTTGGAGCGGGAGAGGCTGGCGCTGGGCACTGGGCCGCACC
>NW_010396294.1:1399-5141 GCF_000710305.1 Buceros rhinoceros silvestris
GACCCTCTGGCCCGGCTGCAGATGCTCAATGTGACACCTCATCATCATCAGCATTCCCACATCCACTCCCACCTCCATCTCCACCAGCAGGATGCCATCCATGCAGGTAAGGACCCCTTGGTGGTGGCGCCCTGCACAAAGCCCCGCCTTCCTTCGTACTCTGCCCTTCGTGCGCTCCCTCCCTCTGGGCCTGGGGAGGTCCTAAAGCTGCTGAGACTAGACTTGGAGGCCTCAGATCCACCTCTTCAGCCAGGAGGGGTCAACATCATGGTCATTCAGCCTTGCCCTCGCTCCCATCCCACCAGAGGCGCTGGCATCTGTTGCAAATACTGAGACATCTGTGAGTTTGTTGTGTAGTGGTGAGCAGAGTTGTCTGAACCGTGTCCTGCAGCTCTGGATCCCAGGGGATGCAGTAGGAGCGCTGGGCTGCACTGGCTACCGAGGCGGTGGTGCTGTCACCTGCATCCCTCACGCTGCGGTCTGCAGAGGGAGTGGGAGCCCGGCTAGCAGCAGTCGTCCTAGGACTAATGAACTGTGGCTTCTCTAATTGGTTGGTTCCTAAGTCTCTTCCAGCAGATGGTGGCATGGGTTGGGAGAGAAGATGGGCTCATCGTAAGGAGCTGGAGGCTGCTGTCCTTCAGAATTGAGGGGTGGTCCCTTCCATTTTCACAACCAACAGGAAAACAAAGTGAAAAGAAGTTTAGGGATGAAAATAGGGAGGCAAAGCCGAAACTACGATACAATAGGAAGAAGTGCTGTGCCCGCTCAGGTCCTGCGAGCGGTCAGGAGGATCTGGTGGCACAGTCACAGACACCCACCCCCTCTTAAGTATCCACAACCTCCCAGAGGTGGCATCAGGCACAAGCGAGCGTCTGTACCCCACAGTCTGTAGCTGGGCACCTCCAGCCGTCACTCTTGGCAGTGAGTCCAAGCCAACCCCCTCTTAAGTATCCACAACCTCCCAGAGGTGGCATCAGGCACAAGCGAGCGTCTGTACCCCACATCCGGGCCTTGGCCCCCCCCAGCCGTCACTCTTGGCAGTGAGTCCAAGACATGGGAAGAGCAGTTTTCACATGAACAGCCTTAGTTCGTGCAAACGTGAGTGCGTGGCACCGAGCATCGGTGCTGGATGAGACCTGGGAAGGGAAGCACCTGGTGCGAGTACGCACACGAATGACAGCCAGGGTGGCAGACAGGCACGATACAGATGTGATGGCAGAGCAGGTCCTTGCAGATCTGACTTTGAGGAGCAGTACCTCTCCCTGAGGACTGTAGGGACAGAGCTGTGCCAGACCGGTTCACCTGAAATTCAGTGCAGGCAAGAAGAGTAACACTCAAAAGGACACGGTGTCGCGTTGTCTGGCCTTGAAATCATTCCATCCCTGACACACACCCAGCCTTCCCGTGTTTGTTTTGTCGTGTCTTCCACCTGTCTCGGTGCTACCTCTTGCAAATCGCGGGACAATTATCTTGCAATATCTTTCCTTCCCAGCCTCAGCCTCTGTTCACCCTCTTATCGACCCACTCGCCTCGGGATCACACCTCACCCGGATACCATACCCAGCCGGAACCATCCCTAACCCTCTCCTGCCTCACCCTCTACATGAGAATGAAGTGCTGCGCCACCAGCTTTTTGGTAAGGGTGCTCACAGGGACTGGTGGGCGCTTCTAAAGGGCATCAATCAGCAGAGCTCCAGCAGGCAGGGTGGTCGTGAGGGGCCACAGGACCAAGCTGAGGTCTGCTGAACAGACCTCGGGCATGGCGTAGGACAAGCCTACGCTACTGCGGGATGGGCAAGTCCTGCACATGGGCAGGGCTGGGAGAGGAGGTGCTGTAGGGTCGTGACTGAGCTGTGGGGCCACGGGTGAGGACGGAGCTGTTAACTTGTTCGTTCTGCTTCGCCTTTGTCTGCAGCTGCACCCTACAGGGACCTGCCAGGCTCTCTCTCGGCGCCCATGTCAGCAGCACATCAGCTCCAGGCCATGCACGCACAGTCAGCTGAGCTGCAGCGCCTGGCCCTGGAACAGCAGCAGTGGCTTCACGCCCACCACCCTCTGCATGGCGTGCCGCTCCCAACACAGGAGGATTACTACAGGTGCATGGACCTGCTTTTTCCGCGGCGGCGTGGGGCAAGCAGACCGCTCTGTCCTCACAAGTACGCCTCCAGGCCCAGCCTTGGCCTGGGGGTGGCAGAGGCAGCGGGGACAGGGAAATGTGGCCCCCGAGGCGGGTGACGTGGCCTGAGCCCACGCCTGGGAGCAGGGACACCTTGCCCCTGGGGCACAGCGGTGGGTTGGCCACCAGGAAGGTCGTTCTCAGCAACTGGCTGTTCAGCGGGTAGTCTCCTGTGGGGTGTCGCCTCCTCTCCTCCGGGGCAGGGGTGAACTTGCATGTTTCACACGTGCCGGTACAGTTGTGACTCACCGATACTCCTGCCAAAATACCAAATATTGGCCAGGGTTGGCTGCTTTGGCAAGGCAAGGCTTTCACAAACGCATGGGAAAGCGCGTTGGGAAAGAGGGAGGTGCCGTGTTGTACCTTTTCAACAGCATCTCCTGCCTCAAGGATCTGCAGAACTTTCCAAGCCAGCAGCGTCACACGGGGTGTAGACTGACGCGAGGCCGTGGGAGATTCTAAACTGCTGCCTTCTCTCTCACAGTCACCTTTTCCCTCTTCTTTGTCCTAGCCACCTGAAGAAAGAAAGTGACAAACCCCTTTAAATGGACTCCTACTGTCAAGGTGACATCATCATGTCTTTCTCTCGAGAGGAGCAATCAATCCACCAAATCCTGGGGGAGGGGACGTTGCAGAGTGACACATCCTGATCCCACCATGCAGTTGAGTGCAAGAGAAGACGGGACAAAAAGTACAGGATGGCATCCTGGGAGCAGAAAGTGGAGGAGAGAAAACGGGGAGGGACTGAAATGCCACTAACAGACATGAAACGATCGGTACGTGACTTCAGCAGAGCTCTGAAGAAAACAGAATCAGCATTGCGCCGAGCTCAAAAAGACAGAGACTGACGTGAATTCAGGGTGGCAGCAGCTCCATCCTTTGTTTTGGGGGAACAGCTGCATTCAGTAGAAAGTGCAGAGCATTGCAGGGTTTTACGTACGTGATGCTGCTGCCTTTTCTGCTTCTGCGAGGAGGAGGTGCGGCCGAGAAGTAACCCAGCAGAGCCTCTTTTCAAGATGCCTCCTCACGCTCCTCCCCCCCTTTAGGTGTAAGATACCGCTTAGCGATACAGAAAAGCAACGTGAGACTTTTTCAGATTAGCCAGAGCGGCTTCCCATTCTCCAACATCTCTTCAGATGCGAACAAAAAAGCATTCGGGGACCCCTTCAAAGGCGGCTCCTCCTGCCTGCAGAAGGACCGGTCCCAGCCACGGGGGTGCAAAGCACCACAGGACTGGTTTGGCAGATGGTGGCTGTGCTTTCCCACAGCCGACAGGAACGGGCACAAGGTGCGAAGCACCAGGAGACTGTTTTCCAGATTGCAATCACCCCCAGGACCCCCTTGAGCCCCGCCGGGAGAGCTGATGCGGCCGAGCGAGACTTGCGTCCTGGGACTGTCTGTGAAGGTGGCGGCTGCCCCTTTCCCCCTCACCCATTCTAATTGATGTACCTTAACTCATGCACATCCTATTAGACGTGACAGTTTTATGTAGCAACTTGTGACTCCCTTGCCCCCCGCGTGCGTGTCTGATCTCACAGTTGTATCTCTCGATTGGTCCCCATATAT
>NW_010396295.1:0-322 GCF_000710305.1 Buceros rhinoceros silvestris
CGTGACCCGTTCTTGGTTGTAGCATCCACAACCTTAGGAAAGAACCAAACTGCTAACGTTTGCTAAGGGCTTAGATTAACCACCCTTAGGAGCACGGTAACCGACCTCTTCACAGCACCAGAAGAAATGCCACCACAATAAATTTCACTGCTTGGAGAAAGGCTCCCTGCTCTCCAGAGCTGCACTGCCTCAGACAAACAGCCGCTGTCAACGAAAACTAACCTGAACGCGTGCAGAAACAACCTCTATCTGCACAACTTCTCCTTTCCCCCTAGTTTAGACGGAGCTGGCTGCCTGCCCTGCAACGCCTCCCTGCCCGGAG
>NW_010396295.1:535-957 GCF_000710305.1 Buceros rhinoceros silvestris
CGCTGCCGGCGAGGGCTGCGCCAAAACCAAGTCCCTGGCTCAGCCCCCTCCTTGCTTCTGGCCAGCACCTGCCCACCCGCAGTAACCCCGACTGCCTCCCACTGACCGGAGCAGGACGGGCCACGGGTGGGAACTCTTCTCCGCCGCCTCACCTGCATTTTCTGAGTCACCGGCACCAGATGCACGCGCTTTCCAAAACCACACACGGAACCACCTCTCCCAGCCGCTCGCCTCCCTGACCTCGGCTTGCAAAGCCGGCTGCGGAGTGCGCAACCCCTTCCTGCAAACAAACCACGGGCGAGTAACTCCACGGCTGCCGTGAAGCTCCCCCACGGCCACCCCAGCCAGCCCTTGGCAGCCTCCCGGTTCTACCCACGTCCCAGCACCAGTGTGCAGATGCCTGCCGGGGCTTGACCCTTTCC
>NW_010396295.1:1473-1953 GCF_000710305.1 Buceros rhinoceros silvestris
CTGCTGCTTGCTGTCTCCACAGCCGCCCTCACCCTTCAGCGCAGCCAGCCAGTCCTTCGGCCCCAACCTTCACGTTTGCTTGTTTAACTCGAGCAGAGTTTATTGCACAGGGCCAAGGGCCAGAATAAACCAGCATTCCCAGGAATCAGAGCAGATCCACGTGCTTTGCGGGAAGACACGCACGCAAGTCTGGAGAGGAGGAAGCTGCAGAGCAACCTCCCCATCGCAGCCAGCTCACCCAAGGATGGTCCGGCCCCTTCAGACCCACCGAGGGATGCCCCAGTCCCTTCAGACGCAGCCCTGGCCCCACGTCACGGTTGTCAGGGTTTGCGCAGATCCTGGCAGGGCAAAGTCTTCGCTCCCGCGGTCTCTCCAGGGTTCCTGGGAAAACATGAGCTGCCGAGCCCTGCCCGACGGGAGCTGCTGGCAGGCAGGCCGGGGCAAGCCCGCCATTCCCCCGCCCAGGGTCACAGCCATGCC
>NW_010396295.1:2000-4918 GCF_000710305.1 Buceros rhinoceros silvestris
CAGGCAGGGGCAAGCCCGCCATTCCCCCGCCACGGTTCAGTGCCATGCCCAGCCCTGCTGCCTGGGCTGCCACCACGCAGCACCGGCTGCACCTCGGGGAAGGCATCCCCTGCCCCCTAACCTGCCCCCCGCTTTAATCCTGTCCTAGGAAGCAGCTGCTCAGCCGCGCCAGTGATGGGCAAGCCTGTGGTGAGGGTCACCCGGGCTCTGATCCATCAGCACCCCTACTCTGCAATTTTCATCTTCTGAACTTAGCTCTACGTGTGGCTGTTGGGGGTTTTCCTTACCCGTTTATCCAGGCGAGCTCCCATCCTCGCTCTCTTTAACAAGACACACCACGGATGGACACTGGCCAGTCGAGGTTTCGCTTGCCAACTACTGTAATGGTTTTGGGCCAGAAAAATTGTACTGCAGGCGTGGTGGGCACAGAAAACACGCAGGGCTGGTAGTGTTGACCCATGGGGTCTAAACCTCCATCCCTCTTCCTGAGCTCTCTGGTCTCCCTCGCGCACCTCGCCCCTGGAAGCAGTCAGGATTTAAGCTGCTACATCATCCCTGCAGCTGAAAGTTTTACGCAGATCCTGCGCTGTGCTGCCCTGCAGCCCGAGCAATCAGATTAAAGCAGGAGACTGAACACACAAGTCTGTCTCTCCATTGAATTAGCTCTTCTTTTGGCTTTCCAGAGCCCACTCCTATCGCTGCTGTAGCGATAACCCTGGTGCCCTGACGTCAGCGGGCAGAGAGGGAGCTGCTGCTGTCTCCGTCTTGGGTCCAGCATCCCTGGTGCAGTCTGAAGCAAGAGGGGCAGCCCCAAAAATCTCACTGCGGCCAGTATCTCCGAGGTGGCCTCTGCTGTGGCCATCCCGAGCAGCCTGGGTAGCGGCGCACATATAATGCCATCCTCCCGGACCCAGCCAGAGCCACCTTCATCCCTGTCCCACACACACCCACGGCCCCACGCTGCTGCGCTGGCAATGATTTACACCAGGATCTCTGAATTATTAAACTCTACCAGTGTGGCTGCAAAGCAGGGGCACCTCTGTCTCCCCTGCGCTCGGCCAGGCTTCCCACACCTCTCAGTAGCTCCTCGCAGGCTGCCAGAGCCAAGGGACAATTAATGACTTCTCTCCAGACATTTTCAACAGTTAATTTGGCATAGGAGAGCTCAGGACAAGCCCGTCCTTGAGCACCGCATGCCTGCGTGCACCCTGAAGGCTTTTGGCACGGACACGCAGGCGGGGAGGCAGGAGGTAGCATCTTCCCCGCCACAGGCAACACCAGCCCTCCACAACAAACCTCACCGTGGGGACGTAGAACCCCTGACAGAGCCAGCACGGCTCATGCTCCACATCTCGGTGCTCCTGGCGAATGACTCACGAGGAAGCACGACACCCATCGCTGCCCACGGCAGCGCCCACGCTCCTCTGCCCTCTGCAACCTTTGGATTTTTCCCCTCCCGTGACATCACCTTCCCGCTCACGCTCCAGCAGTAACACCTCTGTCACGGGATCACGAGAGATGAGTCTGCAGCTCAGGGAACGGGTCAAACCCTGACGCAGTCACAGGGAAGGGGACAAGCTCTCTCGCACTGCCCTCCAGGGCTTCCTCACTCCCGAGGAGGAGTCAGAGCATGACGCGTGCCTTGGAGCACACCACCACGAGAGATACCTCCCTTTGGAGCCGGCCTCTGAAACCAACTCCAGCACCAGCCATAGAACACGAGACTCATTTTCTAGGAATTTTTTTTTTAAACAAATCTGTTTTCTAAACATCCAAAGAGCCTGGAGCCTGCTGCACGTTGGCTTGCATCGGATGACCGCAGCCACAGCCCACCCACCGGCTTCCCAAGCTGCTCCCAGGTCCAGCACCCACCTCTTCCCAGGTTACGTCCACTAGTTCCTCCCGCTCCTTTCAGCAGCAGTCCTCAACACCAGAGATCAGTCACTGGCACCCGGGCGTTTCCAGAGAGCTTTGCACCTTCTGGAGGTGGGGCTGGAAGTCTCAGGGGGTTTGGCTCCAGCCAAACGAGATGCTGAGCGCTGGGGTGACACTGAGCCATGCTGGGCTGTGCCTCTCTGCCCAGCCCCCGCTCCTGGGCACAGCCAGCCCCACGTTAGCTCCTCTGCAGCAGCGCCGGCACGCAAGGCACTACCTTCATCTTCATCCTCGTGCCCAGCCGCCCTCCTCGTTAACCACCTTCCCTGTTAACTGGTGACTGCGGCACATCCTCTGAGCTCACTCCTGCAGTAACGCAGTGCAGAGCCCTCGTTACGCAAGAGCTCAACCCACCAGCAACACAAAACTCCACGTGGAGCCAGACCACCAACAGGTCAGGGGACTCCAGCGATGTTTTCTCATGTTTTCGGCCCTTCTTACTGCCCGCATTATACCTGTCTCAGCATCAGGGATGCTTCTGGCCAGATGCAGCCCAGGGGATGCAGGGAGAGAAACACCCAGAGATATCCCGCTGAGCGGGGAAGAGCAGCACTGCTGCTGACTGTGCGAATTCCTGTTGGTTTGGACAAACCCCCAACCCGCTTCAGAGCATCTCACCAGGGGATACAGAGACAGGAGGGACAGTCCTGACCAGACTAGCCGGGCTTTTCCACATTTTGCTGCTTACATTTCCTGCCAGGAGTGCACAGGAGTGTACCCACATTCATCACTCTTGGCATTCCCGACAGGCATTTGAAGAGCTATTTCACCACTTCTTAAATTTTAACAACTCCTCCTCTTGCAGACAGCACCAGAGCAGCAACATTTGCTTAAAACCCAGCACAAGGGGTTGTCCCCATCCTGGTTAGGTGCCAGCCCACCCCAGAGGGGAGCTCAGGGTCCCCAGCACTGTGGCTTCCTGCAAAACAAGGGCGTCACGGGAAAGCAAAGGCTTCCTGGCCCACTCCCGGGCTCAGGATGCT
>NW_010396295.1:5111-7829 GCF_000710305.1 Buceros rhinoceros silvestris
GTGGCCGCAGAATAACAACGACAGGGCTCACAAAACACTGAACACCCGGTCCCTCTCCAGCTGAAGGCACCTGCCACCACCGCTGCATCCTTCCCGACTCCAGACATAGGCGGGTGACCAAGTCGCCGCTAGTTTAAGAACTGGTTAAGAACACCGTATCCCCTAAGCCTTGACCGTCAAGAGGCGGCAGCCAGGCATTAGCTTGAACTTTGCCGTGGAGGTAGGGGATGCTGCCTTCCGGACTCCTCCTCTCCTGGAAATTTCATTACTGCCATCAGAGCAGTGCTCGCTGCAAACCAGTCATGGACTCGGACCAAGAGTCCTTTTAAATTCATATTTAAGGACATTGCCATTTATTTCTGAGGATAATGCACTGGCACGAACCCACAGCAGCGCCTGAGGTCGACCAGCCCTCCCCGTGGCCCAGCCCACTGCGTGAGCAGCATCTGAGGGGCTTCTCTCAAGCCCAGCTCACACATAGTGCCAGCTTAACACTTCTGGGCCAGGCTCTGCTAAACCAGAGCTGGGGATTTGGGGCATCCACCTCTCCTCGAACTAGAAAAGGGAGTTGAGCTGCTTTGCTAGGTCTGGGAAAGCTCGTCAGCGTGGGAAAATCCCAGCACTGGGACTTCAGCTGCTTTCCGCTTTCCTTTTGACTTCACTTTGCACCTTTGTCTTTGGACGGTTGTTGTTTTTTTTTTTCTCAATTATTCTAATTCGCTGTTTCCTGCTGGAGATAAAGCCATTCCTCCCAGCAGCCTTCCCCTGGCTTCTGGTCTGTGACCTTGCCCCGTCTCCATACCAGATAACACGCTCTTCTCTGGAGCCTCTCACACTTACAGATGTTATCTGCCTTTCCAATGCCTTCCGAAGCTGAATCCAGCACTCCTGCAGCCTCCAAGCACCTCCCAGCCCTCCCAGAGTGCTTTAACCAGCTCCTGTCACACCACGGGGAGCCCCGCAGCCTTATCGCCCCTCCCCAGAGCTCCTCTGGCTGCAAGCCCCTAACCCAGCCTCAACTAGTGCCACCTTCCTCATCCTCAGCCTGGATTCTCAGCAACATCCTTCACCTCGCTGCGCCCCAGCAGCACCTCTCCTCACACTTTTCAAACAGCTTTCCCCTCCAACGAGCAGGACCCACAACCAAAACCCACCGCTCATGGCAGAGAGGAGCCAACGGGGCTGAAAGAGAGAGACGGGCGATGCAGGGGGAGGGATGGAGCCGGCTGGGGGCCAAGCGATGCGCAGCCAGGCACAAAGCAGCAGTGTTCAGCGAGGCAGGCACAGGTATTCCGGTAGGGATGGAGCTTTGCCGGCAGATCGTGTCACTGTACGCTACCAGCACAGCTCACTTAGGACGTTCGGCTGCTTCAGCAGAGCCTCGACTCCAGTTTCTGCCTATAAATAACAACTGAGCAGTGTTCGGGAAACAGACACGCACCTGGGCTGCCAGAGGGATCCCTCGTCCCGGGCTCCAGCCGGGAGCTTGGACAGCCAGCCAGCCCTGCCTGGCCTCCTGGGCTCTCCGCAGCAGCGCAGCTGCAGGCAGCGCCTTCTGGCACCACTGTGCCTCTGCACTACACTGAGCGTCACCAACACTCAGCCACCTTCAGGGCACCGATGGCCAAACATTCCTTCTTCCACCGGCACTTCCCTTCCGAGGATTTTCCCGCCCTGTAATTACCCACAGATAAAATCAAAGGCACCTCACGTACTTGCGAGTAATTTCGGTTGAGGGCTGGGTTCAGGCGCACGCATCGCCACCTGGGAGGTTCCCCTGTTTGGCCGTCACCCCAGGACACCCAGGGCCTTGGGTGGCTGCAAGCTCTTAGCTACTCGTAGAAGCAATGCGTTGCTGTATCATCCCATCGAGCAGCGGCCGAGGTCTGTGCTGGAGGAGCCTTAAGGAGCCTGAAAGTCCACCAGCTGCTGGAGTCTGTTAGCTGAAAGCTGGCCCCACAACTCCAGGTGCAGCTTCATCCCACCCAGCCACCACGCAAAGCCAGAGCAGCCGGTCTCACATGGGACGTGCTTGCAGGACGTTGCTTCCCCACACACCCAGCTACACCCAGCTCAGAGATGCTCACCCCCGCTGTATCACCTCTAAAAAGCAAATCCCAACGTCTTTGCTTGCCTCCAGCAAGCGCTGCTCCCCTGGACCTGGGGAGCTTCAGCAGGGCACGGGCAACCCTCAACGCGGAGTTGCCTCTCACACAACCTCCGCGGCAGCACCTCAGCCTCCTCCTCTCCCTCCCGCGCTGGTGTGCTGCGATTCCCCAGACAGCCCCTTTTTAGGTCAATGTGGGGAAGACCCACACTGGGATTGTACCTCGCGCACACACAGAGCTGGCTTAAAAGGGAAAAACCGCCCAGACAAAGTCATCAGCAATAAAGTCCATAAACCCACCCCCAGCATTTCGAGTTCCAGTGCTCAAAGCCTGGTGAGGGACTGTGTGGTGGTGAAGCTTCCTCCCCAGCCAGCCACCGGCACCAGGCTACCGAAACTCGCAGCCCCCGAGAAACACCCACCTGACGGGCTTTCCTACCCGACCTTGCCGTCCAACCCGAGGACCTGGCAGCTCTTCCCTCGCCCCTCAAGGTGACGCAGGAATTAATCACAGCAGCAGGCAGAGATAGGAGTTTCCTAAAATAATTGTGCCTGTCACGGGCTGTATCCCAACACCTCGGCGCAGGAGGGTGCGTGTCGCCCCGGCGTGC
>NW_010396296.1:0-233 GCF_000710305.1 Buceros rhinoceros silvestris
GCGACCCCGGCCGCCCCCCCCGGGGCCCCGCCCCCCCGCCACGCCGTGGCCCTTCGACTGACTCATGACCTGCCCGTCCACGTTCCCCGAGTCTCTATTTTATATAAAACCTCCCGGGAGGAGCTCGGGGGGTCCCGGTTACCCCTGTCCCACCGGGCGCTTTCCTGCCTTCCTCCTCCCGGTGCCGCTTCCCGGCCCTTTACCCGTCACAGGGCTCACTGTCCCGCTCCGAG
>NW_010396296.1:1151-1401 GCF_000710305.1 Buceros rhinoceros silvestris
CGCCCCATTCCTTTTCCGCGGGGGGAGCTTTGCGGCTGCTCCAAAGCCACGTCTCTCCTGAGAAAAACCTGCTGCCGTGTGCCAGGGGCCGGAGCCAGGCACAGAACCGCCGCAGTCAGCAGCGTGGGGATAATCCGTCCTCCGGCAAGGGCTTTCCTCTGATCCCCGGCCCAGCCGCGCTAAGTCCCGGCTTTCCTGCAGGGGAGGAGATGCTGCCGGGCTGGGGCAGTAAATACCCACGTGCGTGGCA
>NW_010396296.1:2312-2576 GCF_000710305.1 Buceros rhinoceros silvestris
AAACGGTGACGGGGCCAGGTCGTGGCTCCCTCGGGGATGAGCGAGCGCCTGCTCGCCACGACCATGCCACACACTGCGTCGAGCGCCTCGGGGGTGTGCTGGAATTCACGGGGGGTGGTCGCTCTTCCCAACTGGAGGGTCTCATCCTGCGCCTCTTCTCGCTGTGGGATGAGAATCCTGCTCAGCGGAGCGAGCCGGGGTCTCTCGTCGCCGTCCTGGTGGGTACACAACGGTTCTTTCTGAACCCTTGGGGCAGGGTCCGCG
>NW_010396297.1:0-297 GCF_000710305.1 Buceros rhinoceros silvestris
GGGGTTAGCAGGGGTTGGCAGCCAGTGGGGCCCGGGGGGGCCAAGCGGGGACAGTCATGCTGTGGGGACACCAGTGGGGACAGGCTGTGGCACAGGGGACACCTCAGGGCCACCCTCCTCCAGCACCCCCTGCCCTAGAGATCCTATAGACCCTATAGACCCTATAGAGCCCTATAGAGACCTATAGACCCTATAGACCCTATGGAACCTATAGACCCTATAGACCCTATGGACCCTATAGACCCTATAGACCCTATGGACCCTATAGACCCCATCGAGCCCTATAGACCCCATCAC
>NW_010396297.1:583-851 GCF_000710305.1 Buceros rhinoceros silvestris
ACCCTATAGACCCTATAGAGCCCTATAGATCCCATAGACCCTATGGACCCTATAGACCCTTCACAGCACCCACAGCCCTATAGACCCTATAGAGCCCTATAGAGCCTATAGACCCTACACAGCAACCCCTGCCCTACAGATGCTATAGACCCTATAGAGCGCTATGGACCCTATAGACCTCTATGGACCCTTTAGACCCTATGGACCCTATAGACCCTGTAGAGCCCTATGGCCCCTATAGAGCCTATAGCCCCTCTATGCCCCCCCA
>NW_010396298.1:0-342 GCF_000710305.1 Buceros rhinoceros silvestris
GAGGCCCCTCGTCCCGCGGCGGTGGGCGCCCAGAGCCCCTCGGTCGTCCCTCAGAGGTCCACACTGGGACCAGCGCTGTTGAGTATCAGTGACATACCGGGTTCGAGGGCACCCTCAGCAAATTTGCAGGTGACACCAAGCTGGTGCTGAGGTTGACATGCCTCAGGGATGGGATCCATCCGGAGGGGTCTGGAGAGGTGGATCCATGTGAACCTCATAAGTTTCACCGAGACCAAGTGCAAGGTCCTGCATCTGTGTTCGGTCAGTCCTCGGTATCAGCACAGGCTGGGGGATGAAGGGATTGAGAGCAGCCCTGTGGAGAAGGACTTGTGGTCATGCGTG
>NW_010396298.1:614-3894 GCF_000710305.1 Buceros rhinoceros silvestris
CGGAAGACCCCATCTGCAGTGCTGGGTCCAACTCAGGGGTCCCCAGCACAAGAAAGACATGGACTTGTTGGATGGGTCCAGAGAAGGCTACAAAAATGATCAAGGGCTGGAGCACCTCTGCTATGAGGACAGGCTGAGACTTGGGGTTGTTCAGCCTAGAGAAGAGAAGGCTCTGGGGGAACCTTGTATCAGCCTTCCAGTACCTAAAGGGGGCTACAGGAAATCTGGGGAGGGACTTTTTACAAGGGCATGTAGTCTCAGGACAAGGGGTGATGGCTTTAAACTAAAAGAGAGTAGATTCCGATGAGATGTTAGGAATAAGTTCTTCACTGTGAGAGTGGTGAGGCACTGGAACAGCGGCCCAGAGAAGTGGCAGATGCCCCATCCCTGGAAACATTCCAGGTCAGGCTAGTTGGTGCTCTGGGCAAGCCGCTCTGGTTGCAGATGTCCCTGCTCCCTGCAGGGGGTTTGGACTAGATGAGCTTTGAAGGTCCCTTCCAACTCAAACCATTCCATGATTCCATGATTCTGTGATTGTGCTCTAGGGCACCAAAGGCCCCCCACACCTGCAGTGCCTCCTTCTGACTCCTCTGACCCACAGCCAGACCCTTTGCCCACCTCGGGCTGGCACAAGCCTCTGTGTCATTCTGTGGAGGCAGAGCAGGCAGCAGCGAGCCCGGCCCACACGCAAACCCCACGGGTTTCCAGTCTCAGGGGCTGTAACACCACATGGGTGCATGGTGGCAGCTCTTTGCCGGCAGAGAACATCAGTGCCCAGGCAGAGCTTGTTCTTCTCCATGAGCCCAGCGGTGGGACAGTGGGATGGAGGCTGTAACAGGGATCGATTCCCATCAGTCCGGGAGGATCCAGATCCAGTGTGTGTCCAGGGACACTCTTACTGTAGCTGGATAAACCATTTAACACATCACAAAAGAATTCCAGAAAGGAGATGTTTTGTTTTTAAAGTGTATTTATTTTGTAACTGTATTTTGGTCTGGGAATTTGTGGGGTCTTTTTTTACCCTGGGTCAGCAACAAATTTTGGTCTAATCCTGGAATATTTCTTGTACCTAAGACAAACTATTTTCTATTTTCTAAATAGCTCTTTTTCATCCCCAACATGCAGGAAATACAAACACCATGGACTTCAGCCTTGACACAAGTGACTACTTAATACTTCATCACAGTCAGTGAATTAAACTCAGTAGACTACAGATGGGAAAGGGCTGTTAGGACAGAGGCTTTGTCAATAAAGCAGCATGAGGTGAGATTCCTGAGGTCTCAGATGTCCCTTTCTGTCGTATTCTGTGCTCACACCTTCTCGTTTGCCTTGTGCTCTGCTCCCCTGCCTCCCGTCCTTTGCTTTCCCGAGCATCTACCCCTGAAGCCCACACCCAGGATCCACCGGTGCCGTAATTAGCATCTTTCAACAAAAATTACGGTTCCCAAATCTCAGCTAAAACTGGGTCTAGTCCCACTCCTCTCATCTCCTTATCTCTTTGAAAGAGAGGGAAAAAGCCTGGATGGAATTTTTCTGAGGTTTCTCACGGTCCCACTGACCCCCACGTACATCTTGTGCTTGATCTCCCCCTTCCTCACATTTTGAAAGCTTCTGCTCTGGCTAAACTCAGTCAATGGCTCTGTGAGGCCTCTGGGTTTTTCCAGGTTGAAAAAATAAACCTCCACGGTCTGAGAGTGATTCCTTTCTTTAAAAAAAAGAAAAAAAGAATTAAATGCCAAAATACTTGCACGATACCTCAGGACAAGCAGCCTGTGTAGGTAAACTCCCCCCCTGAAGCCATGGAAGGGTTGCTAGACAGCTGACCTCCAGAGACAGCGCAGGCACCAGGGTCTCCGCAGGCCTCTGGGGTCTGTCAGCTCTTCTGATGGGGCCTCCCTGCCTTTCCCCACAAGGTATGAGGTCCCTGCTCCCACAAAGCTGATGTGGTGGGACTCAGTTAATGATTTAATCACCTGGAACTCTCCCCCTAGGGATGTTAGCGTGAGAGAAACCTATTTAACTACTAAAACTGCTGGGTACTGACATCTGGATAATTCAGTCCCAGGGAGGACAGCTACGATGCTTCACCAGGATGTCCCAGTTGTTTTATAAGATTGTAATTCTGGCTTTTCAAGTGTGTTCAAAAAATGGCTAATGCTAAAGCCTCTTCTTATGTGCGTAGTGGACATTTTGGTAAAACAAACCTTTACTTTGACTGCAGAACTTGTTCCAAACCCAGGAGAAAGCTGGTCCCTGGTTCCGGGTGTGAGAGAAACTGAAGATTTGGCTGAAAGGACCTTGTAAGGGTGCAAAGGGGAAATGGCAGCCAAGGTTGGCCTGGCCTGGGACTGCAAAATGATGCCCCAAACTGGTCCTTCAGCGTGACCAAAGGACTTCTGGTTAGACTGTGTCTTGACTGTAAGTCATTACTGTAATTAGTCTGTAAGAAATATTGGAGGACTCTATATTAGTTGGCTGACTCAGGTGTCAAAACCACAATGACATCCTTGGTTTTCGGGCATTCCGAAATCTGTTCCTGGAGAAAACAGTCCTAATTTACATGCTCCTCACCAGCAAACCTTTATTCACAGAAGTAACACCTGCTATCATCTGCCGCTTTCTCCTATTCTGTTTTTCTTCCAAATCCTAATTAGTCAGTGGACTTTTGCTGGCACTAGCAGCTGCTGGATCAGTCATGAAGATGCCTGAACTAATAAAAATCTGTAGTATGAAAAATGCGTAAGATCTAGGAACTCGGTCTGACATGTACGAATCTCACGTATCACAGAAAATGCTATGAACAGAAAATACATCTTTCATTCTTTTTACAGTGAGCCAGTGAGACGTTAAGCTAAATCAGGTTAGAGATGCTGAGCCCCTCTGCACGAATTCCTTTCCAAATTTAGTACGGGAGAAAATTAAGATGGATGGTAAAGCACCTCGTGTAATTAATTCGTTCTGGGGTTGGTGCTATGGAGTCGGCTGGCTGACTTTCACCCTGACCAGTACTATTTCTCCCCATCAGCTTTTCCCCTGTTTCCTGTGAGCTTATTCTGACACTCAGTGTGAAGCTGCACACCCATATCCGCATTACCAATAGCACTGATAATAGTGGCCACGGTAATTTTTTATCCTCTTTTACACAGAGCCCGAAGGTGGTCTGAAGGACACCTGTGCCCCGCAGAGCCCAGGCCATGGCGGTGTGGACCAGGACACGGCGAGGGGAGCAGCGACAGGCCGGCACGGAGGGCGGCGGGGAGCCGAGGCGCGGGCAGCTGCG
>NW_010396299.1:0-267 GCF_000710305.1 Buceros rhinoceros silvestris
GGCAGTTCCCGTCTGTCCACCCGGCCACATGCCCAGCCTGGCTGGTGCCTCCTGATGCTGCTGGAGCCCCGTCCCAGCACCCACTCATGACCCCGCCACGCTGGACCTACCAGGAGGTGGTAGCGGGCACGGAGCCCCCTCATTGCGGGTGTGCGGGTGCTGCTGGGTGCCACACTGCTGGAGAGCGCGTGGCACCGCCCTGGGTTAATGTTCACCTGCGACAGCTCCTGCCGTCCACCCCGGGCGTGACACGGGTGCTTGGGGGAG
>NW_010396300.1:0-254 GCF_000710305.1 Buceros rhinoceros silvestris
TGAAAAAAACCAGGCTGGATGGCTGGATCCAGAAAGTGGTGGTGAAAGAAGCTAAGTCCAGTTGGTGGCCAGTCACTAGTGGTGTCCCGCAGGGTTCAGTTTTGGGGCCTGTCCTCTTTAATATCTATATCAATGATCTGGATGAGGGGATTGAGTGCACCCTCAGAAAGTTTGCAGATGACACCAAGCTGGGTGAATGTTTTGATCTGCTTGAAGGTCAGGAAACTCTACAGAAGGATCTGGACAGGCTGGAT
>NW_010396301.1:0-243 GCF_000710305.1 Buceros rhinoceros silvestris
CCATGTACCCATCATTCTCCATCACCTTCTCCAGCCCTGCCTGGCTACCAGCCACCTGCGCCGCGTCAAAGGGGTCCGCGTAGTCCTCCAGGACAGCCAGCTGCAAGAGGGGAAGGTAGCAGAAGGGTTAGGGAACCCCCTGCCTTTCCGGGGCATCGTGGACTGGCTGAAGCCCCTGGAAACCTCCCCATGAGCTCTGCAAGCAGCAGCCAGAGCATCACCAGGAGACCGCACCACGGCCGC
>NW_010396301.1:578-1223 GCF_000710305.1 Buceros rhinoceros silvestris
CACGGCAGGCAGGTGCTCTGCCTGCGTGCAGCCAGAGGTCCTCGCCTGGGGCAGAATAGGGGTTCAGATCCCAGCACAGGGTGTCAGCTGGCACTGGCGTGACTGGGAACTCGCTGGTTGCTTTCCAGCCTTGGTTGAAGAGGTTTCTTAACAAAAGGGCTAAGAACAGCCTATGGCTTTCTCTCTGCCTCCCAGTCCCCTGCAGAACCCCCACGTGTCCCAGGTACCACCAGAGAGGGCTCCTCCAGGCCATCAGAAGCCAGCAAGAAGCAGGACACGAGCCTCTCAGCTGCCATGTCTCAGGGACAGCACCAAAGGGCCAAGGTTTGCCCTTACTATGAAGCGGAGATGATCTCACAGAGGCATATGGGGCACGTCCCAGAGCTTGGTCCCCTCCACAGCTGGAGCCATGCACCTGCTCTGGCACCTCAGCGCCCTCCCGGCCGCACCCCTGGCAAGCCTGGAGCTGACTGTCCCCGCTCCAGCCCCAAGCCAGGTCCCAGAACAGGGCCAGGCTGTACCTCCAGCAGGGTCTGAGTGCACCTGAGCACCTCTGCAGAGTCTGCTGGCTCCCCAGGCTGCGAGCCCCAGGCTGGACCATCCGGCAATACGAGATTTGCCACCGCAGCACCAGCTACCACAGCT
>NW_010396301.1:1280-1875 GCF_000710305.1 Buceros rhinoceros silvestris
CTGCTGCCCCCCCAGGCTGCGAGCCCCAGGCTGGACCATCCGGCAATACGAGATTTGCCACCGCAGCACCAGCTACCAGAGCTCTGGCACCAGGGACCGAGCATTCCAAGCATGGTGTGGCAGCTGCCTAATCCCACCCGGTGCCAGGGTCTGGCCTGCCCACCGCTGTCCCTGCTCCTGGCCAGCCTTGGAGACCAGGGCTGCTCCCGCGTTCGGCTGCGAGCCCCAGGCTGGACCATCCGGCAATACGAGATTTGCCACCGCAGCACCAGCTACCAGAGCTCTGGCACCAGGGACCGAGCATTCCAAGCATGGTGTGGCAGCTGCCTAATCCCACCCGGTGCCAGGGTCTGGCCTGCCCACCGCTGTCCCTGCTCCTGGCCAGCCTTGGAGACCAGGGCTGCTCCCGCGTTCCTCTGCAGGTCCCCTAATCGGCTTAAAACAAAACCCTCCTTCCTGTGCAAAATGGCCAACAATAGCCTGAAGCAGCACAACCCAGCAGGAAAAGGGAACAGGAACTGAAGCTGTAAACACCTTCACGGCAGGAACGCACTCCTCGCGCCCCAGCTCACCACCTCCTCCGTACACATCCCCG
>NW_010396301.1:2045-2278 GCF_000710305.1 Buceros rhinoceros silvestris
CTCCCCGGGCGGCCAATGCAGCCAGGGCAGCTCTGCCCTCCGGAGCAGCAGAGCATCAACCCGGAGTGAACGTCGCCCACCACGGGGCTTGCAGCCACCCGGGGTGAGCTCAAGGCACTTCAAACGGGGGAGCAGGCAGACACGCTCACCCCTCAGCAAGGCTGCCTGAGGCACCGGCCTCCGCCAGGTGAGACGGAAGGACCAAAACGGGTGCCAGCGAGCCGGGAGGGGGC
>NW_010396301.1:2444-2837 GCF_000710305.1 Buceros rhinoceros silvestris
CCGGCTTTGCAGCGGGAGGCAGGAAACCTGCTCTCGCCTCCACCAAGTGCCATGCCCGATGCTCACCCTGTGCCAAGAGCTCTGGTGGCTCCAAGCGTGCTGCGGGGCTGTGAAGGGCAGCATGCTGACCCTCCGGGGCTCCGGGAGGGGCTGCCAGCCCGCTCCTCCTGCCCTCAGCCCAGCCTGTGTTCCGACAGCCACGAACCCTGCTTCTGAGATGCTCGTGGTCAGATAGACAAGAGAGGGCACCAGCACGGCGGCTTGGCAGCCAAGACGCTGCTCCGCACACCAGCTGGAGGAAAGGCCCTTCCGTGTGGTCCCAGCGCTTGGGGTGGGCTTCCCAGGTGGGCACAGGAGCTCCAGCAAGCTCAGAGAGTGGCACCCTCTCAGATG
>NW_010396301.1:2984-3196 GCF_000710305.1 Buceros rhinoceros silvestris
ATGCCTCCAGCTGCAGGTCCAGAAAGCAGAGGATGGAGGAGAATCCTAACGCATGTCAACGCCGAGAGCCCTGGAACTGGGAATTGCACTCACAGCGGCGTGCGGAGGCACTCAGCAGCAGCGAGACGGGCTCAGTGCAGGCAAGACTTGGACCCCGAGCAAACGGAGGTGAAGTTTCCCAGCTCCCTGGGTCTGGTGGGGTTCTGCCACAC
>NW_010396302.1:0-414 GCF_000710305.1 Buceros rhinoceros silvestris
CCTCCTCACCCACACCCTGAGGAACCGACCCACCATCGAAGACCCCCAGGACAGGGGCCAGGACCCCCACGCCAGAGCTGGGACCTCCACGCTGCCCCTGGGACCCCCACGCTGGACAATGCCTCTCCAGATACTCTGCACCATCTCCTTCTCCAGCGAGGAAGGACCAAGAGACGCTGCAGCCACCGAGAGGGGAGAGGACGGAGCAGACGAGTTCCTGTATGGGCAGGAGGAGGATGAAGAGAAGGAGGAGGAGGACGCAGGGGCAGCCACAGACTTCGTGGCCTTTGCCAGCAGCTGCACACTGCACGGGCTGAGCCACATCTTCGTGGAGGGCAGCCTGGGCACTCGGCAGGCGCTCTGGGCCCTGGCCTTCCTCCTCTCCCTCTCAGTCTTCCTCTACCAGGTGGCCGA
>NW_010396302.1:561-909 GCF_000710305.1 Buceros rhinoceros silvestris
CCGCATCGCCTACTACCTGGAGTACCACCACGTCACGCTGCTCAGCGAGGAGGACAGCCCCGAGATGACCTTTCCTGCCGTCACCTTCTGCAACATCAACCGTGTGCGGGTCTCGCAGCTCAGCCACGAGGACCTGCTCTACGTGGCCCCCTTGGTCGACTACGAGCCCGGGATGGAGCTGGGCTTCACCCCGGCCCGGCACCGCACTGGAAAATTTGCAGGGGTTTTTTAACCGCACTTGCCACCAGCTGGAGGACATGCTGCTGAGCTGCAGCTACCGGGGCGAGCGGTGCGGCCCCGGGGACTTTGCGGCGGGGGGGAGGCCCGGGGGCGGCCGGCCCCGGGGGG
>NW_010396303.1:0-204 GCF_000710305.1 Buceros rhinoceros silvestris
CGGGGGTCCAGGGACAGCCCCGGCCGTGGAGCCCCGGCAGCGGGAGGGATCCTCGCCCCGACACGGGGGTTCTTCCCCAGCGCCCCCCTCTCCCAGCCCACGGGAGAAGGGTGGACCCACAGCTCTGCCCCCGCGGGGTGAGGGGCCCCAGGAGAGCCCAGGCAGCATCACCCAGCCTGTCCCCACAGCACCGAGGGGGAGAAA
>NW_010396303.1:413-772 GCF_000710305.1 Buceros rhinoceros silvestris
AGGACCCTGCGGCTGCGGTTGGGGCAGCGTCACAGTGTGACCCACCCGGGTCCAGAGGGCACGAGGGAGTTGGAGCACCCAACACCCCCCTACCAGCAGCACCACAGGTCCCCACCACACTCCTCCTCCTCCGACCGATCCCAGCGACCCTCTGACCGCAGTCCCCCAGCGCCCAAGCACAGCCAGGAGCCATCGCTGCGGGGGGCAAAAGGAAGCACCAAGGCTCTGCGAACGGGCCGGTAACGCCGCAGGACCCTCAGTCCCCACCCTGGCTGCCCAAACTTTTGATCCCCGACCCCCCTGGGGAAGGAGCCGACTCTCAGCCAACAGCCAGTGTCACTGAGTCCCAGAGCTCAGGC
>NW_010396303.1:934-1179 GCF_000710305.1 Buceros rhinoceros silvestris
GCAGGCTCTGCCGCGCTCCCCGTCTCCCCATCCTGCAGCCGTCGGATGTGCTGCTCCAGGAGAGCCGTAAGGTGTGCGGAGCCATGCTGGAGCAGGGAGGACGTCTGGGAGGACGAGAGGGCCAGAGCACCCACCACCTGGCCCTGGGTGGTCTCTAGCGAGGGCAGCTTGGCAAAGTTCTCCACCCCCTGCTTGCTCAGGATGGTGTCGTCGCTGCAGGCGCCTGCGGGAGAGGAGAGGAGCTG
>NW_010396303.1:1378-1896 GCF_000710305.1 Buceros rhinoceros silvestris
ACCCCCTCATTTAAGGGTGATCCCAGACAGAGCGACATTAGCGTGGGCGCTGCCGGAGGGAGAACCTCTCCCCAGCAAGAGCCCCCCAGCCTGGGCGCCCGTCGGGAAGGCTCTCACCCAGGAGGTTGACCTGCGGCACGCCCTTCAGCACCCGCAGCATCTCCTTCGCCTTCGCCTCGGGGCTCACCAGCAGGATATTGCGCGCCACGAAGAGGGGGAGGAGGTTCTTGTACTTGGACTGGGACAGGACGGGCCTGACAATCTGCAGAGACAGCGCTTGAAACGCAGCTTTCCCCCCCAGGCTGGCCCTGCTCCCACCCGCCTCCGTCCCCAGCACCACCGGGATCTGCCCCGGCAGCTCAGCCCCTACCTCGTTCAGGAAGAACTTGACCTGGATGTTGTGCTTGCGCAGGTAGTGCCTCATCAGCACCATGTCCTCGTCCGGCATGGAGTTGTACTGGCACACGGCGATCATCCGGTTGGCCCGGAACCCCTCCCCCCCCTGCCGCCGCAGCAGC
>NW_010396304.1:0-2372 GCF_000710305.1 Buceros rhinoceros silvestris
GGGAGTGACGTCACGGCCACGTCACGGCCACGTCACACCCCCCCTCCCCCAACCCAGCCCCCCCCCGGGACTGGGAGACGCGGGGGGGCAGGGGGGAGGACGCAGGGTGACCCCCCCCCCAGGGGTGTGTGACATGTGACATGTGTCGTTAACATGCTACGTGTAACATGTAACATGTAGCGGAACTATGGAACATGTAACACCAGCATGTAACATGCAGCATGCAACATGTAGCACGTACCATGTAAATGTAACATGTAAATGTAACATGTAACATGTAAATGAAAAATAACATGTAACATGTAACATCGGCACAAACATGTAACATGTAACAGTAACATGCAAGAGTAACATTAACATGTAACACTAATAAGCAACTATAACACGCAAATATGACATGAAACGCTAACACTAACACGCGGTTGAGGTGTAACATGTAACGTAACAGAAATCTAAAACATATCATACAAACATATAACATGCAGTACATAACGTGGCACAAACATGTGACATGTAACAACACGTAGCATGTAACGTGTAGCGTTAACATGTAACATGTAATTGAACATAACATGTAACTTCAACACGTAACGTGGAAATATAACACAAATGCGACACGTAACACGAGCACGTGACACGTAGCATGTAGCGTGTAAATGTAACATGTAACAGAAACACGTAACGCAAGCACACACACATCATGTGACATGCAGTGTGTTACACAAACATGTTACGCTCGACACGTGACCTGTGACGTGACCGTGTTGGAGTAACACGCTCGTCATGTCACGTACAAGGTTAACATGTAACACGCAGCACATCCATGTAACGTGAGCACGTGTCACGTGCCGTCAACTGCAACGTGCAACATATCACATCTCCACGTGACACATTCGTGTGGTGTCGGCGTTTGACGTGTGACGTGTTTGTGTGGCTTGTAGCGTGCTGTTAACATGTAACACGTGAACATGTCACACGTAACATACAGCATGTTGGTGCGTTACTAACATGTGCCCTGGAGCACTGACACGCAACATGTAACACACGGTGCGTAACTGGTACCACGTAACGTGTCCGTGTCACACGGAACACACACCCTGTAACAGTCACACGCAACACTTCATGTGTAATGTGTTCGTGTAACATGTGACCTGTAGCACATACTGTGGAACATGTCACATGTGCGACACGCAGCAGCAGCAGGGTGCACACACGTCTGTGACACACGCGACACATGCAGGGCACATGCGTGTGTGCAACATGCCCCCGCCGCCTCGCCTGCCCGAGAACACGCACACGCATGTACAACACCTGCAGCCCTCGTGGGACACACGCGACACGCCCACAACACGTGTGACACCCGCACTGTGCACACGCGTACACAACCCGTGTGACACAGCAGCCACAGCATGGGGCAGTGCCACAGACGCGTGACACCCGCTCTGGATACGCCAGCACACACAAAACACACGCAACAGCCCCAGCACACGCAGAGCACAGGCACAACACCCACACAGGACAAGCCAGCGCGGACACGGCACACGCGACACGCCCAACACCCGCCCACGGACACGTGACGCCATCACACACGTTTGTGCAACCGCAGACGGACACTCGTCACCTGCACCCGCACACGGGGGCACAGTCGCACACGGACACGTGGACACAGACGTGACACAGGCACACACAGTCACACACGGACCAACACCCCACACACACCCGCACACGGACACTTGTCACCCACACATGGACCAGCAAGACCCGCACACAGTCGCACACAGACACTTGTCACGTGCACGTGGACACACAACACCCGCACACGGACATGACACCTTCACACCGTCACACGCAGACCCGCCACGCAGCCCCACACCCGCATGCGAAAACGCAACACCTGTACAGAGACTCTCGTCACCCGCACACGGACATGACACCTTCACACCGTCACACGCAGACCCGCCACGCAGCCCCACACCCGCATGCGAAAACGCAACACCTGTACAGAGACTCTCGTCACCCGCACACGGACACGCAACCCCCCCCAGTTGCACACGGACGTGCCATGCAGAGCACATGGACACACAACACCCGCACAGGGACACGACACCAGCACACAGACACACAACACCCACACACGGACACTTGTCAGCCGCACGTAGTCACACACGGACACGCCATGCAGCTCCGCACCCTCAGAGGGACCCGCAACACCTGCACGCGAACACAAACACCCGCACACAGTCGGACACGGACACGCCTCACAGCCCCGCACCCACACAAGGACATAACACCCGCACGCGGACGCGTGTCACCCGCACAGGGACCTGTGACCCCCCCCCCCCTGCTCACCCGACCAGGACAACACGACACCC
>NW_010396304.1:2547-2962 GCF_000710305.1 Buceros rhinoceros silvestris
GTTGCACACGGACGCGCAACAGCCAGACACGGACATAAAACACCTGCACATGGACACACACGGACACGCCACACAGCCCCACACCCACACACGGACACTTGTCACCTGCACACGGACAAAACACCTGCACAGGGACGTGACACTTGTAGTCAGACACGCAACACCCGCACTTTGACATGCAACACCGGCACACACTTGTCACCTGCACAGGGACACGTGACACCCCCCCCAGTCACACACGGACACGCAACACCTGCACACGGACACAAATGGACACGCCCCGCAGCCCCACAGCCCCACAGCTGCACACGGACACGCAACACCCACACAGGCTCACATGACACCCGCACATGGACACAACACCCGCATAGTGACATGACACCTGTAGTCAGACACACAACACCCGCACTCGAAC
>NW_010396305.1:0-2067 GCF_000710305.1 Buceros rhinoceros silvestris
GGGGGTTGGGGCGGGATGCCTAGCACTTGTGAAAGATCAGCCCCATGTCATGACCCTGCTTGGACACGACTCCATTTCCAAGGAGGCAGGAGCATCCGCTCCCCACCTCCTCAGCCCCTGGGTCGCGGAGCTGTTGCTCCGTATGCTGCTAGACAAGGTCTAAGAAGCCACCCTACCAAAAAGCACCTTCCCAGCCACCAGAGCACCAGCAGGCCAGCCCTGACCCCCCAGACATCTCCCAGACACCGCCTTCAAGACCAGCCAGGAAAATTTCTCGCCACCAGCCCAGCAAGGGGGAAGCCGACTGTTTTCGCAGCTCTCTGCAAGCGCGACAAGGTGACTGGGTTCGTCTCAGAGTTCTCCCGGCTGTTTTCAGGGGAATGAAAAAGCTGGGTTTAGAGGCTTAAAAAGAAAGGAGGGAATAAAAAAAAAAAAAAGGGGTTTTGCTGTAAGAATCAATTCTCCCTCAGTGGGCAAAGCTGACTGATTTGTACACTGGGGAAAGAAAAAGCTGGGTTTAGAGGCTTAAAAAAAAAGGAGGGAATAAAAAAAAAAAAAGGTGTTTTGCTGTAAGAATCAATTCTCCCTCAGTGGGCAAAGCTGACTGATTTGTACACTGTGAGAAGAGAAGAAAAAGAAGCCAGAGAGTGAGAAATGCCGGATGAGGATAAGCACAAAGCATCACTAGACAAAGAGATGCTGATTCCTCAAGGACTTCTGTTATCCTAGAAAAATAGAGAGGGAAAAGAAAACTTTCTGGGAGTGGTTTCCCCTTCAGATGCCACCCAGGTGAACCTCCTGCAGGGATCCCCTGGAGCCACCCTCTCCACCCTTCACCCTGTTGATGGGCATCTTCTTGGCTCTCTGCAAGCAAGAGGAGAGTGGGGCCGGCCAGGCAAGGGTAGCAAAAGCTTCCCTGGGTTAAAACCATCCTAAAGCTCGTAAACAACATCAGCAACCCGCTTGGCTCCGGCACGGCGGCTGTTGATCACGTACCCTGACTCCTGCAGTGGGAAAATGCAGCCCCAAGCCTACATCACTCCGCTTAATTCCAGTCCAAGCCCACTTTTAGCAGAGGATAAAAGGCAAACACAGTGTGGGTTAGCATTGCTAATCAGAAATGATCAGAGAGGAAGAATTAAGGGGATGAAAACCAGGAGAGGAAACGGTATCGGCAGCTGAAATTTCTGCAGAAGACATACGTAATAATGTGACTCACGGGCTCCAGAGGCAGGTCCTGGAGGAAGGGCTGTGCCGGCAGCAGGGCGTGGGAATGCCACCAATGCTGCCACCCGACTCTTTAAAGAGAAGGGGAGCTGGGAAATGCACTTTTTTTTTTTAAACCTGGCACCAAACCTAGGGGAAACAAGAGTGAATTTGTGGTTCTGCTCCCTCCTTAGAAAAGGGTGTTCTTCAGCAGAAGTTTGGCCATCCTGGGAGCACACAGACCACGTCCCCATCGCTGGCAGCCATGTGGCAGTTCTACCACCTTAGGACTGGGAGTGGAGAAACATGGTGCAGAAAACCCAGACTGGCTCTAGGCGAACCGGGTCAAGGTGTATTCCCAAGTAAATGGGAACGTACCCAAGACCCTGAGTGATGCCAGCTTGGCCAGCTCTTTGCCAGACACAAGCCAGAGATGCCTGACCTTTCAGATCTTGTCTCCAAAACACTTTTATGGCTTGTTTCAATCACCCTGTGTACCTACAGTCGGGCTTTTCTTTTCCCCCTGGGCTGAAAGTAGCCTCTGGGGGAGCGTCATCTTGCCCAGTTTTTCCTGCTCTCCAAGTGGGATAAAAGACAGGGACCAGGAGGGCTGCTCAGACTCAGGGAGCCTCAGGTATTAGCAGGGAGAAGAAGGATGGTCTGAGCTGAGAGGTGTTGGTTTGGGAGGAGGAACTTGCCATCTCCCAGCTCTGCAGTGATGCTGATGCATCACCCTCTCATAGGAGGAGCAGAGGGGTAGGGGATCATATGCCTGCGGGGCTGAGATGGGCTGATGGATGCTGTGAGATCACAGGGACAGGAGTTCACCGGGATATGAGGTCATGCAGCATTCTCAGCCAG
>NW_010396306.1:0-2124 GCF_000710305.1 Buceros rhinoceros silvestris
GATGGATGGATGGATGGATGGATGGATGGTTAGAGGAACAGGGAGCAGGCCCTGAAGATCTCCTTTCTGCTAAGCAGGGCGTGACTCATAGACCACAAGGCCAGCCGGCTGAGACACTGCCTCTCCAAGGACGCAGAGGGGAGCACCACAGTCCTCCTGTTACGGGAGACGCCCGGTTTCAACATGCAGACCAAGAAGCCAAGACGTGCAGCACCCCTGTGACCTGGGAGCATCCATCGCACGGTTCCCCATGGCACTCGCGCCTGCATCCTTCGATGCCTCCCGACGCCTCTCTGGGGGCACTGTCCTCATCAGAGGAAGGTGTGGGACCCCCCTGGGCCCTCTGCAGGAGCTGAGTGGATGTCTCAGGCCCAGTTCCCGTGCCATGGGGCTCCATGGGAGGGTGGAGTGTGCTCTGCTTATATCCAGCTCACTGGAAAATCCCCTTGGCTGGGGCAGAAGGAGCACGTGGACATCACACAACACCACCCACACAGCCTGTCCCCTCCGCCCCCACGGCTCTGCTTCTCCAGCCTTCCTCCTTTTCTTTCGAAACTACTGATTTTGATAGTACATGTGAACAGCTTGGGGGAATTTCGCTCTTCCAGGCAGGAAGGGCAAACCCAGGTGTCTGGTGCCCACAAAAAGAAAACATCTGTTTCATCCCACACAGCAATTTCCAGTGCCTGGATGGGAAAAAAAACCAAACAAGACCCTAAATGAGTGAAGCTCTTGGCTGTGCCCGCCACAGCGTTTCTGGATGCAGGCCTGAAGCTGGGACCTTCTCCAGCCTGGTAGAGAGAGAGGAGGTCCCACCAGAAAACTGTTTTGAAGTTCAAGCTCTCCTTTTTCATCCCTCTGTTACTGGGACGGGGACTTTAGGGGTCCCCTGCTGGTCCCCAGGTTGCTCAGCCCAGCTTTTATTGGGAAACCCCTCAGTGCAGGTGGCTAGAAGTGAGGTGGTGGTGGGATAAGCCATGCTCCTGGTGCCAGGATGGCTTTCCCGCCCTGGGCAGTGGAGAGGGCTTAGGGCTGAAATGACCCTCTGCTCTGCATGGGTCCCCCTTGGCACCCATGTCCTTCCCATCATCTTATAGGTCATGGAAACCTGTTACGAGGAGGTTTGCCCCTACCTGAGCCCTCCCTTGGGGATACCTGCTGCCATCTATCTCCAGAGGCTGGATCAGCCCTTCCCACCCAACGCCTTCAGAGAACCACAGGCAGGCCCCGGCTCAGCAGCTCCTCCTGGGCTGGGGGACTCCCCATTCCCAGCTGGCAGCCACCCTCAATGCCACCAAAGTTCCTGGGGACTTCCCAGGGCTGGCACAGCACTGCCGGGGTCAGAGAAGCTTGGAGAAGCTGCCCTGATGACACCCAGGGATCTCCTCCTCCTCCTCCTCCTCTTGCTTCCTGAGCTTTTCCTGCTTTGCCTCTTCTCCTTTAGACCCGTTCAGCAGCTGGAAAAGGGGACACCACCCCAGTGCCGTGTCCTCCAAGGTGCAGCTACGCCAGCCCTGTAAAAGCTGGAAGCTGCCTGTGGAGTTCCCACCATCGAGGTGAGACCCACGTTGAGCGTGTTTAGGAACCCCTGATCTCCCACCGCCTGCCCAATTTACTCAGTCTCGCTTTGCCGTTGCAAAAGCCACGGAGATGCACCAAGCTCTGGCAGCAGAACGGCAGCTCTTCTGTTTTCACCCACAGCCAAAGGACAGCAGCCTTTGACACCAGGAGCTTCAACCCTATCGCCCCTGGGGACGTGGCCAGCCTGGCTGACGGTGCACACTGATGACATGGCTACAGAGACGCCTCTGGCTGAATAAATCAAGTGAAAAGCCTCAGAGAGACGGGGCACACCCAGCCCCTGGTCTCTGGCTGCGAAAATGTAGAGCAGATGCCCTCTCTGCCACCAGAAGGACGCCAGGTCTCCATGGGACACTCATGGGTAGCATGGTGCCACCCGGTACGGTGACCTCCATAGACCAGATGCTAATAAAACCCCCCGATGCACAAGCTTTGGCCTCAGGCAGGCTCTTAGTGGGCTGGGCTTTGCTTATGCCGCTTGGAGAAGTGTGGTGGCTCTGCAAGACATGGCAGGGCCTGGGGTTTTCCAAACTTTCCTTGGTT
>NW_010396306.1:2201-4719 GCF_000710305.1 Buceros rhinoceros silvestris
GGTGGCTCTGCAAGACATGGCAGGGCCTGGGTTTTCCAGACCTTTCTTCGGTTGTCTGGTGGCATTCTTAAATCCCAGCTCAGGGAAATCCTGGGTGAGCTTTCCCTGTTCGCTATGGTCACAAACCCCAGCACTTTCCCGTCAACGCTCGGCATTAGCAGAAGAGCTATGGTCCGCGCGTGGTGTCTCCAGAAGGTTATTCCCACCTCAGGAGCCCACCCTGGCCTCCAAGGGACCACCTAGCCCCAACAGGACATTTCAGCTCCAAGCAGTGGCCGTCCCACCACCACTTCATGAGACGTTTTTCCCCAGCACCCTGCAGCAAGAGGGCAAAATTCCCCATAGCCTTTGGTCCTCCCATTCTGCCTCAGGGCAGCAGCACCTCAGAGGCTTCCTGGATGGCTGGTCTGACCTCCGAGCTGCTCCAAACTTCTCCTCCACGCTTGCCAAGCCAAGTGGGTCAGCGGGTGGCCTGGGGCTGGGTCACCATGTCCTGCTGACTGTCTCTGAGGGCTGGGGGACAGGCTGCGGAGGCAGCACAGGATGCTCCACAGGCAACCTCATGGAGATACCATCGTGGCCTCCGTGTTAGGCATGGGATGCTCATGAGATGGTGCCATCCCCAATGTTCCCATCATATTCCGAGCCCTCCAAAAATGTGGGCGGCATCTGGTGAGGTCCTCCTGGAAACACACCTTGGTACCAGCCTTGAGAAGCAGTTCAGAAGTCCAGGAGAAAAAAGAAATCCCAGAGGATAAATCAATACATTGCTCCCAAATTACCATTGCTACTGCAGAATTTGATGGGAGGAAGGAGCGAAGAGGAGCTGGCCGTGCATGCTCGGTGAGGGAGCAGAGGCGGCTCTGATTTAACCGGTTAAGCAACGCGCGTTGGCCTCCCGTCGGTTGCAGGGAGCAAAGATTGAGAAACGGATCGATTGCGCAGAACAGGCGGTAACACAATCCTGACCCCAAAACCGCGGGGGAAAACCCCCAACCCCCCCGTTCCTGCAGTGACACCCATCGGCTCCTCCCAAACGCCTCTGACGTGGGTGTGCTGAGCGCGGGCAGACGAGCGGGCGAGCTGCCCTGCTGGGAAGGTGGGAGGTGTTTTGAAGCGAACCTGCCCACCTTGGGAACACCCCGTCTTGGCTCTCCCAATGCCAGCTCCTCTTTGGGGTGATCCCCCCTTGATCTGCAGCTTCCCCATCACCCCCGAGGCTGCTCCTTCCAAGCTCGCCCCACGGATCCGGCTGGGTGGCTGCTGCTTATCGGCATGGGCCAGGGAGCATCACTTCCCTTCTGCCCTCCAGGGAGACACGCCAGGCTGAGATAAGGATCTGCTGGGATGGGATGGGAGGGGGAGAGGCCCTCCCCAACCACACCAGTGCCCCCAAGGTGGAGGAGGCCATCTGCCATGAGACACCCGCTCTGCTGAGGGCCCTTTGCACCGCAGCCGTCCGCCTACGTGGCTGTCGGATGGGCATGCCTGCGAAGGCAGTCATGTGGCTGGGGGAAAATTAACATAAAACGAGATAAAAGGAAGAGAGAAGGTGTGAGAGAAGTGTTGCCCTTTGCCAGGCACTTCCAAAGCCCGTTCCTCTAGAGCTGCAGCAGAAGAAAAATGATTCTCCTCCATGGGTTTGTGCAGCTTGAGACCAGCGGAGGACCAAGACCTCACCCCACACTTGGGAAAACCAAACCGGTAGCCATGAGGTTTCACTTCTCTGTAAGGCACAGACCCTAGGGGTCCCAAGACCTTCTAAGTCTGCTGAAGAGGGGTACGCTTATATCAAGAGCCCACCGACTCACGTCAACAGCCCACCGACTCACGCCAAGAGCCCACTGACTCAGCCAAGAGCCCACCAACTCACGTCAAGGCCTGAAGACCTGTCTGACAGGGATGGGAAGCTGTAACACCTGAAGCGGCCCCAGTCCCTGTCACGCACGCTTCTCATCGTCCAGGGACTCTCTTATCTCTCTCTCCCACCGGAGTGCGGAATGTGACATGTGTCCTGTTTAAACCGTGAGCCGCTGTCCTTCCCCTTTTTGCCCCGCACAGGTTCTGCTGTTTCGCTTAGTCATTTACAGAGATAAATAACGGGTGTCTGGGGCTTTGTTCTTATCTGTGGAGAACAAGCACTCCGTAGGTGAGGGCAACACACAGAAAAGTCTTAGCCATGTGGGACTGGAGATCTCAATTAAAGCTGCTCGCTTAAGGAGACGTGTGTGGATTGTTAATGACGTCACAGCTATCCGACCTCCGGACCGTGTCCTCAGCGAGGTGTGTCACAAATCTGTCCCTCGCTCTCAGTCGGGTTACGACAAGCTCTGGCTGCGCTGGGCCTGGCGCGATGCCGGGGACAGGGTGAGCCCCAAAGCCTGGCTGAGGGGGTCCACCTCCACCACCACCCTGCTCCTCTTGTCCACCGGCTTGTCCACAAGCGATAGGGAGGTGGTGGAGGGGTGGACCTTCCCCTGGACCATCCCTCCTGCCTGCCTGAGAGATGCAGGCTCCG
>NW_010396306.1:5376-6663 GCF_000710305.1 Buceros rhinoceros silvestris
CCGCCATTCCCTGCCTGCCCCCCTGCAATTATATTATTCTTTCTCTCCTGTGTTGGTTTAATTCAGAAGGGACCCCCAGCCCCTCTCCTTCTGCAGCCCCTTCTGGGCATTGAGCAGGACCTGGCAAGTCGCTGCCTCCCTCCCCGCCAGGTTCCTCCACCTCTGGAAGAGGTTGACCTGTTCACTGTGGGATTTAGGGCTGGCACATAGGGAAAGTAGGGGGCCAGATTAACCCAGCAGTGTTAATGGGGGGGGGTGTGGAAAGAGAAAAACAAGCCTTTAAATGGAGGGCAGACATCCCCAGGGAGAGCTCGGCGTGGGGGTCTGCAGGGACGAGGATGCTCCTTCCATGGCCCTGGGCGTTCGGAAGTCGGAAACACCAAAGCAGGCTAACACCGATGGCAGGGGGGGGATGTGGGAGGGATGTTGATCTTTCCCAAGCCCCGTGGTTTTGGAACGCTTTTCTTTGCCACAAAGACACAGAGTGGTCTGGCCTTGGTGCCTCACGCCAGCAGGACAGAGCAGGTGAGGAGCTGCTGTGTCAAAGAGGAGCCAGCAAAAACACGGGGGAAAAGCAACGCGTTTGCAGAACTCCCTCAAACAGCTCCCACCGCAGCAGGACCATGGAGCACCGCTCGCTTAGGTGGTAGCCAAAGGGGATGCTCAGTAGCCATGTGCTGGGAGGTGAGGGGTAGGGGCTGAGCCTGGGGCTCCTGACCCACCCCAAGGTGCTTGTGGGGGTGTTTAATAATAAATACATCACAATTCCCCAGCACCCAAGAGAGAAAACAAACTGGGAGGGCTGCACCCTCCATCACCGAGGGCTCGGTCCAGCTCCCTGTGATGGTGACAACTCCCTAAAGATTTTCCTGTGGTTTTTGGCCCCTGCAGCTCAGCTGAGGGACGCAGGGGCCCAGCTCACCGCTGGGTATGGAGCCCACAGGCAGCTCCCTCCTTTCAGCACCCAGCACCCCATGAGAGGCCAGACTCCTCGCCTGCTCTCGGTCGTTGCCGTGCAGCCACTCTGCTGATTCAGGACGGCAGGGCCTCGCCCCGGCTCGCTTCAGCACAGCCTCTAATCCCAGGCTTAACTTTAAGCCCAGTTGTGGGTCCTGCAGAGGACAGCGGGGCAGAAAGCAGTCAAACAGCCCGGCCGAGGTCATGGCCGAGTCACGCTGACCCTTTCTGGGGACGGCGGGGCGGGGAGAACAGCTGTCCCTCGCCCCTTTTCAGTTCTGGAGAAAGAAAACTCTTGCTCGACAGCAGCTAGAAGTTCGTTCAACCCTT
>NW_010396306.1:6807-7132 GCF_000710305.1 Buceros rhinoceros silvestris
GCAGGGACCGGGGCCCCCACCGCTGCAGGGATGCTCGCCATTCCTCAGCCTTGGTCCTCCTCGAGCCCCCTCAGCGGATGGGGCACCCGCCCCAGGAAGGAATTTACGAGCAGAGACAGGGGAGGGGGAAAAATAGACCGAAGCCAAGAAAACCTGCCCAGACAGGGAAGTGAAAGCCCCAAAGATAGCGCTCCCACTCCTTCGCAGCGGGGCTTTCAGTAATCGCAGCTGCTTTCACTTCTCCTTCGCCCCTCTGCCTGTTCTGCCGCTGGTGGGTTTTGGTTCCTCTCTGCTCTCCCTCTACCTTCCCCCTTTCGAGGCTGAG
>NW_010396306.1:7268-8061 GCF_000710305.1 Buceros rhinoceros silvestris
GCTCTCCCGCTACCTTCCCCCTTTCGAGGCTTAGCCTTCAAACCACTTCAGCTTTTATTTCCAGTTTCTAACCGCAGGGGTGCCGCCAGGTCCCATGTCCTGCGCGGGGCTCTGCCCAGCTCCTGCGCCACAGTGCCCTGCGGGGAGCCGGGGGCGCGGTGGGGATGGGGACGATCCGAGCCCTCCCCTCAGATGGACGCTGGGGAAAGGGAGACAGAGAAGGATGAGAAATAAGCGGAGCAGAAGGTGGAGCTCAGATCTTTGACTTCCAATAACCCCCCAATAAATGCAACTATTTCATAACGATTTTTTGTTAACGAGTTGGCAGACAAAGCCGGCAGGGATTTGCTCTGCTGCTGGTAATTTTAATGCCGACACACACGAGAGCTGCCAGAGCGTCAATATTGACCTTCTGCTGAAGCAACCGGCAGGTTCATTGACTGGAGGCCGAAGGGTGGTCCAGCCGGCCCCTGCCGCGCAGCAGGAGCTTTTGCCCTCACTGTGAAAATCCAGCCAAGAGCAACTCCCTATCGGTGCAGAAAGCTGCCGTGAGTAACACCCTGAGGGCACCTGGGAGCCGAGCAGGCCCCGGGGAGCGCAGGAGGCAGGGGCTCCCCGGGGATGCTGCTCCAGGGCAGAACCAAGAGGTTGTATTGATGGAGCAAGGGCGGAGGTCTGCCTGCGCCCCGGCAGCCCCGTCCCGGAGCTGATACACAAACCACGCTGCGAGCCCAGGGTGTTATTGGCCATGGCCTCCCCTCGTGGCGGGGAGCAGCCGAATTTTGCGTCCATG
>NW_010396306.1:8196-8588 GCF_000710305.1 Buceros rhinoceros silvestris
AGCCGAATTTTGCGTCCATGCGTCCGACAGGCACATGGCACTGCCTGGCGGAGCGAGGGGACGAAGGGATGGTGTTGCCCTCACTTGCCGCTCATGCCATCGCAGCCATCGGAGGGGTCGCTCCTGCGCGGGCTGGGGTTGCCCTCAGACCCCACTGGGGCCAGCTCCTTATCCTGGGGGAAGGGGTGCAGCGGGCTGGCGGGCGGCTGCAGCCCCGGGAGGGCTGAGGAGCACAGTCAGCACTGAGCAAACACAACAGCTCGCATTGTAAATTATTTCCAGTTAGGAAGCTTGGCTGACCCGTGTGCGTGGAGCTTGTCTGGAGCCATCCCACGGGTCAGAGCTGAGCAGATGTGGGGCCGGGAGCCCAGGCAAAACGAGGGGCGCTCTTC
>NW_010396307.1:0-3099 GCF_000710305.1 Buceros rhinoceros silvestris
GGGGATGCAGGGCCACGGCAGAGTGAGAACCTGTGAGGGGGAGAGAAAAGAAGAAAGATGGGCTTAGAAAAAACGTGCTATTTGGAAAGAGACAAATTGAGATGTTCAAAGGAAGGTGGCAGGGGGAAAGAAAGGAGGACAGGGCGGCTTCGGGCAATTGTTGGGATCAAAGCCTTTGGGGAGAAGGAAAGAGGCATTCCCTGCCCTCCCTCTGCTTGAGATGCAAATCTGGGGTCTTTAGAAATGCACAGAAAAAAGCCTCCTTGAGGACCTGAGCCTTGCCTGGAGCTGGACGGCATCAGGGGGAGATGCTGCTGGGCTGGGGGCAGCCTGGTGGCCCCCGGCCAAGCTGCTCTGGAGCCACCTGAGCAGGGGATGCTCTGGCAGCAGGAGCAACCGGGCAGAGCAGACCTGCTTCCCCCACCCACCAGCTCCCCCAGCCTGAAACCCCTTCCCTGCTTTGGGGACACAGGCGAGGTGTGGGTCTCTGAAGGGGCTGCCCCATGGGGATGCTTCCCACCACCCTGGCCCCTGAGGGCTGAGTTGCCCCTGAAGATCACGACCCTCGTGGTCTGGAGTCAGACCTTCCTTTGGGTCTCCTCTCTGTGGGGCCAATGGTGCTGAGTCGCCTCTTCCCCACATCACTCGGGTTTGCAGGGCCACAGCTGTTACAGTTGACTCTCCTTGGCCATGGCCCCTGCCTGCTCTCCATGGTGGCCACCATCACCTCGCCTGCATTTTTCCCATCCATCCTCTTCTGTGTCCCAGAGGAGAGTCTTCAGGTTCCCTCCACCCACCACCCCCCCGCACCCCGTGGTGATACATCCTGCAGGACACCACCCCCATCGGCACAGAGGAGGCCCATTCAGCTTGATGGGCCAAAAGCCACTTGATTTCTTCTCCCAGCTGATGTGATGTCAGTGTTCACAGTGCAATTTGAGCCCCCAGCCTCTGCGAGCTGCCAGGGGGCAGCTGAACTTGCCCGAGCTCCACCCCCGGCAGCCGCCCAGGCCCTGGTTCAGAAGCCTCCTAGAAGGTGCTGGGATGTGGAATACCCACCACCCTCTGCCAGGCTGGGTCTCACTGCTGTCCCCTCCACCCTGCTCCCTCTTCCCTTGCGGTGGGACGGGACCTGATGTGCTTCAGGCCCCTCGGTGCTCAACGCTTTTTTTTCCCTGCAGACTGTGACTCCTACTGCAAGCCAGCCAAGGGCAACTACAAGATTAACATGAAGAAGTACTGCAAGAAGGACTATGGTAATGACCTGCCCCCTCCCTGGGCCACACTGGCCTTTGCTGCAGGGGCAGCTGAGGGTTGGCCACAGGCTGGCCATGGGTAGGGGAGATGCAGACGTCCCTACGTCTAGGGGATGGGGAAAGGAATCCCCATCAGCCCTCCCAAAGGTGCAATGGATGATGCAGGTGGGGCTGCTGGGGATGGGCAGTGCCCAGCACCAAACCTGGCTTTGGGGAGCAGGGCAGAGCATCCCCCATCACCGTGCCTCCCCCTCTTTTCCCTCAGTGGTCCAGGTGAACATCCTGGAAATGGAGACAGTTGCCAACTGGGCCAAGTTCACTATCAACATCCTGTCGGTCTACAAGTGCCGTGACGAGCGGGTCAAGCGTGGGGACAACTTTTTGTGGATCCACCTGAAAGACCTGTCTTGCAAGTGCCCCAAGATCCAGATCAGCAAGAAGTACCTGGTCATGGGGATTAGCGAAAACTCCACCGACCGGCCAGGACTCATGGCTGACAAGAACAGCCTGGTCATCCAGTGGCGAGACGCCTGGACACGCCGCCTTCGGAAACTGCAGCGGCGGGAGAAGAAGGGGAAGTGTGTGAAGCCCTGAGGGGCTTCCAGCCATCCCGTCCCAGCCCGTGCCCAGCCCCAGCCGGTGCGCTGCCAGGCTGTGCCCAGAGACTCTGTACATATAGAGCGTGTGAACAGACTCCTCTGTCTATAGTGTATATTTTGGCAACAGTTTGCCTTCGCGTGTGCATGCGTGGGCGTGCACGTGGGTCTTCTTCTCTAAGTGTGTATTAAAGTAACACAGGAACGACAAACCTTCAACGGGGAGCAAAGCGGAGCGAGGTCCCGTGGGTGCCTGTCTCCTGAAGGAGCTCGAAGGGGATTGGTGTCCTGCTCCGGGCGTGCTGTTCTTTAGGCTTTTCTTTTCCCTTTAACAAAGTCCTCTTCTGGCTGGTGTTGACACCTAAGCTGACAGCTCTCCATGCTCCAGCATCCAGGGCCTGCCTCCTCCTCGCTCTCTGAAAATGTGCTGCTGTCAGACCTCTCTCTGCCCTTCTTGCACAGTAGGACCAGGAGGTCGGGGTCTTCTGTCCTTCATCCCGATGCGCATTCAGGCAGGCTGAGTGGAAACCATCCAGCGCTGCAGAGGGACCAGCCCCAGGAACTCCACCAGGAAGAACAAATGAACTTCTGCAAGGCCTCTGGTGATCTTGGGTTTACAGGACCCATGTGATGGTGCAGTGCTGTGGGGAGGAGTCAAGCCCTGGCAGTTGGGTTAGAGGCTGCTGCCAGGCAGAGCTGTCTTCACCAGGGAGACACGGACGGACGTCACAACCCCTGGCAGTTGCCTACCCTGGTGCCTAGTGCAGATGACTCGACAGGAAAGGCCTGGAGACACCTGTTTTCCCCTCCCATGTTCACCAAGGCTTACCCCACCATCAGGACCTGGGTGGAGTGGACAGGCTGGCCAGAGCCATCATGTATCACCGTGCACCCACCCAGGTCCTTGTCCCAGTGTTCTCAGCTAGTACCGACAGGCACAATTCCACCCGCCTCTGCTGAGCTGACACCAGGTGACTGTCGGCCTCGGTGTGCACCCCTCAGCTCTGGCCTGACAGTCTGCTCTCCTGGGAAGTATTGCTGTGGCCAAGGCTTTCTGAGGAGGTACACAAGGCAGAGGTGGCTTGAGGCAAGAGGAGTTCTCATTGACCCACCTCCAGTCTTTTCTTTCTTCTTCACTGTCAGTTAGTCTCCAGTTCAAACAGACATCAGGATCTTCCCACACTGAGGTTTCGTGGTCTCACCATAATAAATATGAGTAGAAATAATAGGTGATCTGACAATACATT
>NW_010396307.1:3210-5139 GCF_000710305.1 Buceros rhinoceros silvestris
TCCCTACAAACCTGGCCTGGCTTATTGAGTAGCTCAGCAAGGTGGTGTAGCCTACATCACAGTCTCCCAGCACTTTAGGATGACCCTTTGCCCTTTTGAGCCCACAGCAGCTTGTGTGGACTCCCCATATTGGGGTGGTGCTGGAGCCTGTAGCTGGAGAGACCGGTGGAGCAGTGTCGGGGCTCAGGACAGGGGAGTGAGGATCTGGGCATGGGGGGATGTCTGTGTGGACATGCAGGTGTTCTAGCCAGGGAGCTTGGTGCATTGGTGAAGCTGCTGGAGATGCTGCAAGAGGCTTTCCAGAGAGGTGGGGCACCTGTATTGCCATCTTCCAGGTCCTATGGGGATGACGGTACACCTACACAGGGCACAGGCGGAGCTGGGGGAAGGCCAGAAGCTGAGGGGCAAAGGGTACGTGGAACCACTTGGCCTTGGATGACCTGATCCTATGTCGGTCTCCTGGCATAGACCCTCCTTTCCCTCCTCCAGCTGACCTAAGGGGTTTCCCATCCCTGGTTCTTCTTGTTCTGGTTGTCACCTGCTCTCGGCCTCCACCATGGTGGGACACACAGCCCTCCTCTTCCTCTCATGTCTGCTTGCACCCAGGAGCCCAGGAAGCAGAGCTGCTGCCCTTGCCCCAGGCTCACTCTGACCCCACACACCCAACAGTCCTCACACGCGTCAGTGGTGGGACACCCTTTGGTTGTGCATGGCTGGGACTCCCACTGGGGTTGTCCGCACGGTCCCAGGGGCTGCTCGGCATCACCCATGGAGGTGAGATCTCACCTCTTCTCAGCAGTCGCAGCCCACAAAAGAGCAGGGTGGCACCACTGCTCCGTGGGCATGATGCTCATCAAGGCAGGGCTACAGAAGGCACATGCTTTCTCCAAGCAAGTACAAGCTCCAGGAGAGGCATGATGTGTCTGCACTCCCCAAAAAATGCTCTGCGCAGTCTGCTGGGGCCGGAGGCTCCAGGGTTTCCTGTGGCACCTGATTTCTCCTCCCTTGAAGCTGGACACCTAAAGTTCCTCGAAGGCTTTGCTGTTGGTGGTTGAAGTTCTTACTTTATCCTCCCAGCCGGCTCTTCCCTCTTGCCTCAGCTCTGCCATCTGGGACTGCTGACAAAGTGGGGTGGCTCCCAGCTGGTGTTCCTGTGCGCATGGGTGTCCTGCTGGGGCAGATCAGAGGCACCGGGGCAGGACTACCACACACCCCATGGGCTGCTGCTGAGGAGAGGAGCTCTCCTCCTTTGCCCGAGGGATGTCCTAAAGCCCTGGCCAAAGGGCTGGAGCAGGCCACTCTGCACCTTCACTACAGCTGCTGCCTGCAAGACATTTTCCTTACTTCCTCTGCTTCCCAAAGTCATCCCAAAGTCATCCCAAATTCCGAAGCGAGTAGTCAGCTTTCTTCCTTCTCTCCCTCCTCCTGTCGCTGCTGGCTGGAAACCAAACCCCACGTGGGAGTTTGGCTGTCCCTGGGACACCGGGGCTGCCACCCGGCACTGATGCCACCATGCTGAGCATGGTGGTGGTTGCACAGAGGAGCTGCTTGTCCTGCCCTGCAGCTCGTGGTAGGCTTGGCACAGCTCGGGGCTGCTGAGCCACCCTCACAGGGATGATGCTGAGGTGGCTCTTCTGGCTGTGCCCTTCCAGCTTTGCCAAGCGGGCTGGGGACCCTGCTCTCAGCCTGCACATGAGCCTTGCATGGACCCTGCGCTATACAGCCCTGCACCACTGTAGCTCTTCTGTCCGCAGTTAATCCGGAGCTGGGTACCAGGCACACCAGAGGCAGCCCCAGGTGCAGGGGGGACAACCCTGCTGGGGAACCAGCCTGACGAGCCGTGCCCAGTGCCTGCTGCTGCAGCGGGTTTTGGGGGAGATGCTGCCCAGGGGAAATAGACAAGGCGCTGCTCCCAGACACAGATTTAAA
>NW_010396308.1:0-1821 GCF_000710305.1 Buceros rhinoceros silvestris
GAGATCAGCTCCCCGTGGCGGGTCGCTCTGGCCAGCACGTGATGGGGAGGAGCTGCTGGTTCCCCTGTGCCATGGCCTTGGCTCATGGGAGAGGAGGGACCTGAGCAGGTTTTGTTGCCTATTTCCACCTCTCCTCGGGGTGCTCCGCTTTGCCTTGATGCCACTTGGATTTTAGGCTCCCACCCCACCTCTCCAAAGCATCTTCAAGTCTGAGCCTGTTTTTACACTGAGCATGGGTGTCTGTCCACTCCACCACCTCCTCCATCCCCACGCCCTCACCAGTACTGGACACAGCATCATCCATGCCCCACGCTCAGCGTGGCCCCAGCCCTGCCACGCTGCTGGGGGACAGGGCAGATCCTTAGGGGGGTGCCGACCGCGCCGCCCTTACCCCCGGTACCGCACGGCCGGATACTCCTTCAGCGTGGCGCAGAGCGTGGCGATCTGCTCGGCCAGGCGCTCCAGGATCGGGTTCTTCATCTGCGCCTTGTGCGGGCTGTAAAAGCTTTGGAAGGAGTCGGCTGAATCCAGGGAGTACACCTGGGAGGTGCAGGGGGGGAGGTTAGAGGGGATGTGCTGCAGAGACATCCTGGTGCGTTTGGAAACCAGATTCAACCCCCAGCCAAGCTTGAGACCAGGCAGCCAGAGCTCACTGATGCTTGGGGCATCCCTCGGGCTTTCGTCTGCCAGCTCTGACCCTGATGACTCTGCCAGCTTTGGCTACATGGCACAGTCCCTACCCATGTGTAGCCCCCCAGGGTAAGCAGAGGGAACCCGAGACCCAGGGACAAGTGGGATGTGCTGCTCCCCAGTAAAGACCAGAAGCCAATTCATCTGCGTGTGGGGATGGCAAGGGGTCGTCTTCTGCCTGTCTCCGCAGAAATGCAGAGGCCTGAAGGGTTAACGGCACCAAGCGGGGTCCAGCACCACCTGTCCCTCTGTCTGCCTTGTCCCCATGTCCTCAGCAGGGGCAGATTGCACGGGGTCGGTGCCCTTAGACCATGCTAGGGGAGCACAGAGCCGGCCAGTGCAGCTCTCAGCATGGGGCCAAGGCGCAGCACCCGCTAAATCCCCCGTGGCAGATCAGCCCCAAGAAGTAATCGAAGGAGACAGGGAGGAAGAGCCGAGAAGCCGAGAAGCTGGCTGGGGGAGAGGGGTGCGAGGCTGCTACACAAACCCTGATGGGCTGCAGAAGGACCTGCAGCACCCCTGGGCTGCCCCAGCCCTGGACCACCCTGGCAGGGCTGGTCTCCAGCCCAGTCTCACCTGGGACTCGGAGGGGAGGAAGGCAATGTTGATCTCCGTCAGGGTCTTGATGACCTTGGCAGCACGGGACTTCACCAGCTCATTGAAGAGGGCATCAGGGCAGGCTGCAAGGGGAGGAAGAGGAGGAGGAGGGTAGCACTCAGCATCCTAGAACTCCTCCATCCCCACTTGCTTGCATGTGTTTTAGTGACAGGGACTTTCCCTCCCTCCGGGTACTCACAGTCAGTGAAGAAGACGTGGGCAGCTCTGTACTTGGAGGTGGGGGGATCCTTGAAGTCATTGATGAGGGAGTGGATGGACTGCAAGGGAGAAGAGACCAGCTGGGCTGAGCAGGGTGGCACCACAGGCATCTCGGCAGGGTCACCCCAGGTCCTCCCTCCTGGCACAGGGGGAACTCTACATCTCCAGTCCAACTCTCCAGAGCACCACTGGCCTCACCAGAGCCAAGATACCATCCCAGGGAGGGCATCCCCCTGCCACCCCCCAGCCCCATGCTCACCTTCTCGGAGGGGGTGATGAGATAGACAGCCTCCAGGCTGGGCAGTGGCTCCCGGC
>NW_010396308.1:2090-2709 GCF_000710305.1 Buceros rhinoceros silvestris
CCCTGCCCATCCAGGAACTGGGACGGGCTGACCCCACCCCAGCCCAGCCCCAAGGTGGGGGCTGTGTGCTGGGGGCTCACCCCACCCCACCCCAGCCCTGTGGGGGCTGTGTGCGTGGGTGCCTGGCCAGGTCCCGGGAGCCAGGGGATTCGGCTGCACGCTCCTGTGCTGCCCTGGTCTTGGTTTACTGTCACATCTCTCGCTGGAGGGGACCGCCCAGGGGTGATGCTCTAGTGGTACCCGGGCTGAGCCAAACCCCCACCGCCCCAAACACCTCCCAGAGCACAGCCTGGGGTTTTCTTCTCCTTCCCAAGTGCTGCAGGAAGCTGTTTATAGGGCTGACATAAAATTACACCTGGTCTCCTGCTCGGATGGATACGCTACCAGGAGACAAGGTGCTGGGCTCCTCCAGGCCCAGCAGCTGAGGAAGGAGGCTGTGAAACATCAGCCTGGCACCAAGACAGTCGTCCACGAGCGATGGGAGGTAGCACATCTCCATCCCGAGTGGGAGGGAGTGGCGGCTCTGCTGTCACCTCAACTGGCTCCTGCCAGCCTGGAGATGCCTTTGCAAGTCCCCTGGTACAGAGGGAGGTTTTGCCCTTCCCACAGCGGGGTTTTC
>NW_010396308.1:3186-3923 GCF_000710305.1 Buceros rhinoceros silvestris
CCTTCTTCTTCCCACCCTCCTCCTCCTCCTCTCTAGCCCCCCCCCAGGGTTTGGTGCTCACCTTCCATTCTCCCTTCTTCTTCACTTTCCGGATCACATCGTGCATAATCTCTGCAAGAAATGGAGTTCAGGGGGTGGTGAGCACCCTGCAGCACCCTGGGGCCCATCGGTAGCAGTGGAGTCTGTGCCGGAGGCACCGAAACCCCCACCCATGTGGGGGGCCATGGCCAACCCCGCTCCCCAGGTGTCTTTCCTGGGGCTGTGGGGAGGAGATCAGGGGTGGTTTTGGGGTACCCAGGGAAGCGTGGTCACCCCCCAGCTCAGTTTTTGTCTCATGCTCGGCACTAACAGACAAGACCCACACTGGTGGGGCGCTGCAGGCTGATGGAGGGTCAGGGGGTCCCCCGGGGGAGCCTGGAGCCACCCCACATGTCTCAGCCCTAATCCCAAGCGCTGGGAAAACAACAGCGGCTTAAGAGCTCCTTTTAGAAACAAGAATCAAGCGGCCTGAGCCTGTTCCTTGTAATCCCCCGCAATCCCATTTCACCTCCCACCACCACTGGGCTTACGCAACCAGCTGGGATGGCAGCACCTGCAGGTCCCCCTGCACCCCAGGGACCCCTCAGGTGTCCGCCAAACCCTGAGGGTGCCCTTTTTGTCCTGCTGTAGGAGGCATCACCCCTCCCAGAACAGGGACACGCCAGGAAACAGCCCAGCTGAGCCCGAGGGCCAGTCTG
>NW_010396308.1:4149-4536 GCF_000710305.1 Buceros rhinoceros silvestris
GGCGGGGTTTGCTCCAACCCTCCACTTCCAGGGAAAGGGATGCAAATGCCCATTACAGCCCAGTTAAGAAATTATTCTAAACCCTCCATCCCAGAGGGTTTTGCTCCAACCCTCCATTTGCAAGGAAAGGGATGCAAATGACCAATTAAAACCCAGTTAAGAAATTATTCTAAACTAGAAAATGCAGAGGTGATGAGGGTGTCACCCTGCCTGCCCCAGCCTTGGCACCCTTCCCCTGTGGGAGTGGCCCCAAGGGGGCCAGTTCCCCGGGTAAAGCTCAGACTGGGTTTATATGGGGCAGTTTGGGGTCCTTTTTTAAGAACAAGGCAGAGGGGTCTGCCCTGGGAACACCCAACCCTAGAAACTTCGGTGGGGGGTTTGCAGGGG
>NW_010396308.1:4659-11996 GCF_000710305.1 Buceros rhinoceros silvestris
CGGGGCTGGCCGGGGCCTCGCAGCCACCCTGCAGGTGATGCTCACGGGGTTTCCCCACGCTGCTGGGCTCATTCGCCACGCTACCACCCAAACACCCCACAGGGACTTCCCGGGCTGAGTGAGGCCCTAACACGCCAGGGGGGCTCAGAGCCGCAGTGCTGGGTGGGGACTGGTGCCAGCAGGGGTAAACTGGGAGCACTGCTGGACTGTCTGTCCTGCTGCAAACTTAGAGGCAGCAGTTCCTTCTGGTGCCCATCCATCTCCTTCCCAGTGACACCTGCCTCAAGGGAGCCCCAGAAGGATGCTGGCCACGAACTCGGGGTCCTGCCTGCCCTTGGTCACATCCTTTAGCCCAGCGGGGCCATGGTGGTGGCCCACATGCTGGGAAGGGTCTGGGAGCAGCCGCAAAGAAATCCTGCCCCTGCGATGGAAACCCTGCGGGGCTGGGAGGGGAAGGAAGGAAGGAGGAGGCTGAGAACAAGCATCCTGCAGCCCAGGAGAAGGTGTCGGTGCAAAAGTTCCTGTGGTGGGTTGGCGTGGTGCTCCCAGCTGCAGCAAGGGGGGGATGGGGATGCAGGGCAGGGGACATTTTGTCCTCAGAACCTGGCTTTGTGGGGACTCTCTGTTCTGTGTACGGGCTGAGCCGGATGCATGTGATGCGATGTGCCCAGCTGTGCACCTCCCAGTGCCAAAAGTGCTGTCACGCCCCCCAGCCCGACCCTGGCACCAAGAAGGGCCTCCCAAAGCAGACCTGGGTCCTCTGAGGGTGACAGCTCTGAGCTTAGTGGTTTTCGGGTGCCCATCCCCTGGTCAGAGGTGGGACCCCATTGGCACCAGGGGCCAGCCCTGCTCCCAGCCTGCTGCAGCCCGGCACAGCCCTCCCCTAAATCCATGTCCTCTCCTGCCTGGACCACAGGTCAGGTCTGGCTCCAAAGGTCTGCTCTTCCACCAGCTGCCAGGCCCAGCGCACAGCCCAGGGTCAGGAACGGGGCAGATCCCCAGAGCATCCTCCAAAGAGGTCCCGGGGCCCTGGCAAAGCACTGGAGGGCACAAGACACAAACCCAAGCAAAAGTGTGCGATACAGTGTCCTCTCTGGAGGCGATGTGGCCATGACCTGCACCTCCCGGGTGTCCCTGCAGCAACCATTAAACCCCCCAGTCAGGGAAGAGTGGCCTGTTAGCTGCTCGTGAGTGCCCAGGAAGGACATGGAAAGGGGGAATACTAGGCATTTTGAGCTCAAAAGGTACAGTCCAGCAGGGTACAGCTGCTCCCTGGGGCTGTTTGGGCTGGTAACAGCGGAGCTGGGGCTTGGCCAAGGCCAGAGCTGAGAAGACACCTGGACCTGTCCTCAGAGCAGGGCAATTTCCAAGCAGCCTCTCTGGCAAGGGCACACCTAACCCGGAGAAGAGATGCTGGCACATACGAGCTACCCAGGATGAGCAACACCAGGGAAGGTATCCTGGAGCCAATTCCCCACTTGGTTTAGGATCAGCAAGAGACTCCCAAAGGAACGGCAGCTCCTCCCTTCCCCAAGGTCCTCGAGTCAAGCCCGGCTGCCTCCAGGGAAGCAGTGCTCTCATGTCCCCGCGTTAGCAGGTCAGATGTTGCTGCCCGTGTCCCCAAATGGTCTGGCCAGCCAGAGCTTTTGGGCTCAAACGTCAGCCGGTGACGCTCACAGTCAAGCTTTTCATCTTGGAGATAAACCAGTTTTCAGGGGAAAAAATGCATACGCGTATCTCACCCAGTGCCTTCAACACGTGGCTTGCGAGGACCTACCACGCTGCAGTCCTTCAGGCTGGAAGAATTTGAACTACAATTTCTACTGAGGACAGAAAATACAGATAGCACTGGACTCATCCTCCACTGCAAAGACAACATCAATGCCTATGGACAAGGAGCACATCTCACCCACCAGCAGGGGACCTCCAGTGCTCTTGAGTAATATGGTCCTAGAAGTGTGATCGTGGAGAGCAACCACCTCCTCCAACCCACCACCTGCAGTCAGGTTCATTCTCAGGGTGACGCGTGGCATGAAAATGACCCACTGCATCATTTGCAAGCAGGGCCAGAAGCTGGTGACACGGTGGCCTAGTAGGACTCAAGCCCATACGTCACTCCAAGAGGCTTAGCCCACGTTATTTATACCGCGCTGACCGGGCAGCCTTTCTCCAGGCCTGCCTTGCCTCGCTTGTTTGTGGCAGCAGCAACCAGCCCCCCGTCTCCAACTGGTTCCGGGGGAAGAGGAACCGACCCTGTCATCACTTGTGCCCACACCAACGAAGCTGTGACCGAGCACAGCCTGCACCGAGGTTGACTCATTAAGGATGCCCCGAGCCCGTTATCCTGCTTCAAAAAGATCCTGAAACCTAATGAGCAGCTCTGAGCTCCAGCAGTCACTGGGTGCAACAAAGTCTTGTCCTGGCCACCACCCCAGCCTGGAGCACCAGGACGGGTGAGGGATGCTGCAGCCAGGGGCTATTTCTGCTCTAGCGCTGACCCAAGCCTGGCCTGTGCCAGCGGCCAGGGACAAGCCCTTCTTTCCAGAGCAAGTCAGGAGACCAAACGCCTGCTGCTCAGAAATGCTCCTTTGCTGCCATGTGCCAGGATCTCACCTTGGCCTGATGTGGAAAGGGAAGATGGAGCTGTTTGTGGATGGGTGATGGGCCGTAGGAATTGCCCGAGGTCCTACAGGAGTCGGGTGGTCCTAACCATGGGCTTTTCCCTGTCACAGGCAGCAGAGCTCAGTCCTTTCACTCACCTCACACAACCTCTGGTTTGGGATCCAAACCCCTGGAGCAGCCCTGGAGAGTCGGATCACAGAAAGCCACAGCGAGGTTTGCTGGAGACCCACTTCTCTTAAAAAGCTGTCAAGATGCATCGCCCAGACGAACACGTTGGGCTTTGGGTTGGCTTGGCAACTGCTTTTTTGCTGGTTCATTAACTAATTGCTTAAGACTCTGTGAATGTTACACAGATACAACCACGTTTGAATGCTCCACGTAGTGGAGCACGTATCTACCTCTGACGATGCTCAGTCACGGACCTCTAGGCACCACTGTACCATCTCCAAGAAGTTCCCAATAAAAGAAGGACTCGAGGATGGCAGGAAGGACATCAACCCCATTCAGGACATAGAGAGTAAGTTCACCTACAGGAAGCAAAGCCCAGCTGATGTCCTTCAGCACAGCTAAGAGCCGTCTCACGGGTGATTTGAGTCTGGAGACCTCTGCGTCCATAAAGCAAGCAAATCTCAGACACCTCCTCTCCAGCAGTTCATGTCCTGAACAACTATTTTTCTCACTGGATTATTTCTGGTGCCCACCTGGAAGACCTCGGCCTTTCTGAAGGACACATTCCACGCACAGGAACCTGCTGGTGGTGCAGCCCAGGTGCCGTCCAGCTGCAGTAAGCCCAGCATGGGCAGAATTGCCCAGGCTCAGCGTCATCCTTTCCTCCCCAACCCTGGATGAGGTGAACTTTGATATTTTCCCGCCCAAAGCAGCAGCTCACGTCTCCCTCACGGCCACTGGTGAAATACGCCACGTGTCCAAGCCCTGCCGAGCAGTGTTTGTGCTGCTCTGAGGAGCCGCGCTGCTGCCGGGGCTCTGGCTTCGAGGATTAGTCACAGTAATCGTAGTAACCTGCGATTAATTCCTCCTTTTCCTATTTGCATTGCTCTCATGGAGGATGAATGTATTTATACCTGCTGGCCAAGGCCATGGGAAAGCTGCACAGCCTGGAGAGGAGGAGGACAGGCACCCAGAGAGCTTGAACTCCTTACAAGATTTATAACGCACCCAGAAGGAAAGAAGGGAAACGCAATGCATGCTCACACCCACGAACGGCTCTCATTGGCTGCACTGGAGAAACGGGGTAAAATTCACACCAATTTTCCCTGAGGGATCGCAGCCGGCACCATCTCCTCAGGTCTGGGACTGGAGCAGAATTTCTTCACCCGGGTAGAACCAATGGGCCACAGACCATATCAGGTCCCTTTTGAAGGCATCGCCCTTCACTAAGGCTTGTCCTCTTCCACCACACGTTTCCATCCCCAGTGGAGATGTTGCAGGTGCTGTCGGTGTAGCCAGCACTGGTGGTGCTTCAGTGTCAAGAGGAGCCAAGAGCTTTCCTGCAGCAGGACCGCACACATGAGGTGTTCGCAGCATCCCAGAGGGCAGGGGACCCTCTCCCAGGGGTAAGCCATGCTCTCCTACATGTGTGGCCATGACTCTCTGAGCTGGTTCTTCTCTGCCTTGAGCCAAGATGGAGCAAAACACCAACCAATTGGTTTCTTCAGGCTTGGCTCAGCAGAAATCCAGGCTGGGCTGGTCTCCTGGGCCCGTGTGGACACCAGGGACAGGCTGGAGGGCAGTTGATGTGTGGCTGAGCTGGTCCAACTCTGAGCGGTCTTTGCCGCTCCCTTAGTGACACAAAATCCAACCATGGTACAGGTTGCATAAATGACCTTATAGCACACGTGCCACTGTGCGTGTGTCCACGTGCATGCGTCTGTGTGTCCAGGGGCAATGGGGAAGCCCATAAATTAATGCACCTTCAGCTTCATCTATTTCTGCACTCACCAAAACAGAAGAGCCAAGCTCCTTCCTGCACCGTGAGTTGGTGGACGCAGCATCTGCTTCTCAGCGTGCAACTAAAAGCCACGTGATGATGATTCTCTTTTAAAATATGTTGATTTTATGGGGAGAGGGAGAGAATCTCCCTGGGACATTTTTCCCAGGGACATTTTCACCCAGAGGTGCAGGGAAATTAGACCCAGACCCTACTTTGGTTTTTCATGTAAAGAGAGAAAGAGTCTAAGTCCTCTATGTCGGTGGCTTTTTCAGTGTTCTTGCACATGCAGACACTGGTGGGTGGATGCAGACCTGCCAAAGCGAGGTTTGTCATCCTTGGTAACCTTCCATGGTCACATATGGGCAGGTATTTCTCAGCCCCTGATGTAGAACACAGTTTGGAGACTGAAATTGCTCTGCAGTGTGGGTGAAGGTGAGCCCTGAATTTTGTGTATTTTTTTTTCAAGCTTTTTCAACTTGGAGCTGATACTGGAGATGAGACAGACCCTGGTGACAGGGCAAAAGGCCTCAGCAGAGGCTCTGCCAAGCACTTGTCCCTGTAGCCACACGTCGGGCAGGCAGTGCCACGCTGCCCTGGGCACCTCCTGGAGGTGGGAAACTGGAGGGTGGGAGCCCAGGAAGTGACTGGCTTCAGGGCCACCATGGATGGGGCACCTCTCCTCACGCAGCCACTTTGCCCTTCACCACCTCCTCTTCCTCTGCTTGGCAGAGACCTTGACGGACCTGGCTCCGGGACAGCACACAAGCCTCGCACCCCAAGCTGGGCTCGGAGCATCCTCAACGGGCAGCACCCAGCCCTTGAAGTCTCCCTCCGCCCGCAGATAGGGATGGTGGGAGCGGTGAGGTGCCCAAGCAGTCTGGGTGACGCATGCACTAGCAACCCTGCAGCAGATCCCTGGGGCCCCAGCTGTGCCCCGAGGCTGGCTGCGGGTGTGCCTCCTCCCTGGCCCCAGAGTGCTGCTCTGCATGAGCCTGTGTCCCTGAGTCACCACATCCCAGTACCAATGGGGACAAAGAGTGACACGGTAGAGCAGGGTGTGCTGCACAAGGGTGCTGAGGGCCCATCAGACCTCGTCCAGGCCCGATTTAACTGTGGAGCTCCTTGGTGTGGCTCTGGCAGGCAGCACCCAGGCACAGGTCACCTCTGCGGAAGGCTGTTGAGGCAAGATGCTCCGTGGGAGGATCTGCTGGTGTCCTGGGGGAAAGGTGTTTACTGGCTGTCTCTGGGAGGGAGCAGGGCGCTTCCTTACCCAGGGCTGCTCCCTTCCAGCTGACCCTGACAGCAAAAGGAAGCCCTCAGGGAGACTGCCCTCCTCTTGCAGGTGAAGGGGTCCAGGGGGGTTCAGCTCCAGCACAGGTACCACCTCCCTATGCTCTGCCTACGTGTCTTGCACCAACCTGCCGTGGTGGCAGGTGCTGCACAGGTGTCACCCCTGCAGCATGGCCTGTCTGGCCTCGCTGGTGATGGTTCAGTGAAGTAAATCCAGCTTCTTCCTCCTCCTCCTCTCCACTGCAGGGTGCTGCAGGAGTGCGGGGACCAGGCTGGGCAGGGACCCGGGCCAGACTGTCCCAAGAAGATCCAAGGAGTCTATAGGGCAAGAGAGGATGGGAGGAATGTCCACGCAGTGGTGCGTTAGATGAAGATTTGGGGATGGCTGTCCTCAGAGGTGGGACCAGCTCCCATACTTGGTGAGACTTCTCTCACCAGCACCACAGCAAAGTAACTGGTTCTCCAGTCCAAACACACTCAGCTCCAACCGCAGACAGCTGAAAGCCAGTCCTGGAGGGATGCAGCCACTGCTGCCAGATACTGCTGGGAGGCGCAAAGACAGTCCCCCACCACAGACCCCACAGTGCTGGGGGGTGACAATCCTGTTTTGCCTATCTCCTGCAAACACTGACCCACCTCCATCTTCCTGCCCACCTCCTCCCACCTCTCCCGGGGCCTCCAAACCCCATCTTGTTATGGCACCAGCTGGTCAGAAGAATAATCCGGGTCTGGAGGGAAGCCAGGGCAGAATGCAGCTCCAGAGGGGGGGCTGGTGGAGCCAGCCATGGCAACGCGGCAGCATCCTTCCCTCCTTGGGAAGGGGCCCAGCAGATATACCCTGCCCCGGGTTCAGCCCCAGGCTTGGACCTCTTGCTCCTTCTAAGCAAGCATCTTCTCCGCAGGTAGACCTTCAGGCGCAGTGAGGGACAGCCGGAGAAACCTTGTGCTACCACTGCATTGGTACCCAGGGAAGGGCACTCTGCAGACCAGATCCACCTCCGGGGGAGCAGCTCCTGCCAAAATCGGCACCTCAAGGCAGGAACTGACCCACCAAGACGAGAGGCTTCCCGTGGCAGCCTGAGGAGCACCTCGGGAAGGGCTGGACCCCGCAGGGCGCTCCTCCGAGGCCCCGTCCCTCGCTCCTATGCAGCATTTTGCCTGCACAAACCCTGCTCTCTCCATCCAGACACCCACGCTTCCCCGATGGCCCCTCTACAGCACTGCCACCCTGCCACCAGCCATCATTTTCAGTCAGGAACGGTAATTTTCAGGGAAGAACAGAGCTGTTTGTTACCAAATCCTGAAGGGAAAGATTGAGCCAGACCTCCATGATGCTGCCCTGAACCCGTGTGTCCGTGTGTGCTCTCTCCCAGCTATTCCAGCACAGACAATGAATGAAAATCAGGGACGCGCAGTGGCGCTGGTCCCTGTCCCCTCCTTAGCTGGATGTGGCCCTGCTTGGGGCTGCGTGGGC
>NW_010396308.1:12179-12508 GCF_000710305.1 Buceros rhinoceros silvestris
CTCTCCCTCCAGAAACCCCCCAAAATAAAACCCAGCGTGGTGCAAGAGCCCACCTCCCCCCTCCCCAAAGCTGATCCTGCAGCAGAGAAACGACAGGGCATTCCCCTGCATTTCTCTTCCATTTTGCAGCTGGCTGGGCTCTAACCCCCAGCGCAGCATCCCAGCGTGTGCTGGGCCGGGGGCGGGGGGGTACACAGGGATGGCACAGCCCTCCACCCCCGAGGTAGGTGACGCCAGGAACAAAGCATCAATCCAGGGGGATCCCCCCCCATCATCATCACCACCATCATCATCATCATCACCACCCACCCGATCACACCACCAGCCCC
>NW_010396309.1:0-358 GCF_000710305.1 Buceros rhinoceros silvestris
CGGGGCTTTAACTTATGGTTTCCGAGAGGCGGGAGACGTGGAGCGGGGGCTCTCCGCTCGCCGCCTGGGCAATATATATTTTTTTTCTCTCTCTCTCTCCGACCTTTCCGCTGATCAGTACACGGTGTTTACTCGCAGACAAGGTTTGGTTTCGGTCTCCACTAGGACGAAGGAAAAATATTAATAAATACATGAGAAACAAAAAGGGAAAAAAAGCAAACAACAAACCCACGGAAAAAGGAAAAAAAAAAAAGAAAATCCCGTCAGAGAAGGACAGACAGATGTGTGCCTATGAATAACCTTCCAGCGCCTTGGTTATATCAGCTGTATTTCAGGTGAATCTGGTTTACACTAGACT
>NW_010396309.1:592-946 GCF_000710305.1 Buceros rhinoceros silvestris
CCTAATTTGTATCGAATTGATCAGTCCAAACGTTTCTCCCTTCCCCACGCACCGGCAATGTCACCCAACGGGGACAGGGCAGGGCGGCCGCGGCCCTTCCTCCTCCTCCTCCTTCTCCTCCCCCCCACCCCGAGGAGACGGGGGTTCCTCTCCGCGCCCGCGGAGCCCCGCGCACCCGGCTGCCGCACGCACGGTGGTGAAGAACAGGCTTATTCGTTGCAGCTTTTCTCTTCAAGAACTTCCCGACACCGGGAATCGGTCGGGTTACGATCCTGACCTCCCACCTCTTCTCCCAAGGAAAAAAAAAATAAAGAAAAATAATTATTTCTAAGAGATTTATTCGAAATTAAGGAC
>NW_010396310.1:0-3704 GCF_000710305.1 Buceros rhinoceros silvestris
TTTTTTTCGCGCTTTGCATCTGCATTTGTTCCAATTTCAGGTTATACTAAATAAATAAATACTTTATTTATTTCAATACTAAATAAATAAAATTGGTTCCCTTCTCTAATGAAGGATTTCACAGGCACTTCCTCAGATTTGTCAGAAATGCAGAGCTTTTCAACTGCGCATTCACAGAAACGGGCTCTTCTGCTTTGAAACTAAAATTTACCTGAGCTCACAACAAATTGCTCCTTACAGATGTGCATATATGCAAAAAAAAAAAAACCCCAAAAAACCCCACCAAAACAAGAAAAGAAAACCCCAAGGGTGGAATCCCTGCATTAACGGAGCTAAGGATGGAATTTCATGGGACTTTGTGAGCCTCATATAATCTCCAGGCCTGAGAGAAAACAGCTTTATTCCATAGAAGAGGGATATGCAGGGAGAGGAAGGAGATCCCTTCTCCCTCACGCCAGTTTGGTCCTCTATTTTATTACACTGTGACACCCGAGAGCAGCAACTGCACTGGCACTGTCTGACCCTGACACCTCTGCGGCTGAATTTCTCTTGCTGGAATTGAACAGGAGCTGTGTGCTGCCACCTCACAAATAATTCAGGGCTACAGCCAGACTGCTGCCACGGGAAAGGCAGGCAACACTCACAAAGAAGATTTCAGACAGCTGATAATGAGTTCAAAGTCTTGGCTCCTTAATAAGCTTATTTGTTGCCTCTACATAGGTCAACAATTCACTTCATAAAAGGATGATGAAAGACTGACCAGTCCAGACAAAATGTCTCCTATCCCTTGGAAACGCTTTCCTTGCCATTTAATTTTCATTATGGGCTGCGAGGGCTTTTGCCACTCCCTTACTCTTAATTTTGTTTCTCTTTAATCAGTCTCTGATCCCGCAGGTGTACATGGTGCTTTGTAGCCTTACAATGTCTCTCGCCTGAGGAGCTCCATGACCAAAGTAGGTGGGGGAAAAAAAAAAGGGAGATTTAGCCATGAGGATAGCAGCCAACTGAGCTGAGACCAGGGAGTTTTTTCCCTTTTGTTTCAGGAACTGCTTGTTTTATAAATTCAGACTGTGGAAAGGGAGCAGAAGCAGGAAAAAAAAAAATCCAAACACTACTACTCTTCTTGGTCAGCTGGACTTTGCAGATTGGCAGCAATCAGGATGGTATAAAGGAGAGAAATTCAGTGTCACTGAAAAGCAGGTAAAAGGGAAGCCTGATTTTACAGGGATCGGGTGTTGTGGAAAAACTGTATCTATTTAAATACAGTATAACTGCTCAGTACCTTAATGTGTTCCTTGACTTTGTAGAGCTCTTCATGTTCGACTGGAAGTGGATCTTTTATTTTCTCCTTCAGCTCTTGCAGCCTGCTTTCTAATTCCTTGGTTTGCTTTTCACAGCAGTCCCAACTCTGCTCCAGAAGACCCAAGGAAGTTACAAAAGGTTAAGATACTTTATGATAACATAGTGTACCGTATGGATATGCTACAAAATAGCCTCTTCAACCCACTGAAATTAATAATGATGTGCTCTGGTTATTTATATATTTTTTTTCATACACTGTACCACCCACAAGAATTTGGTGCAGTGATTTACAGAAGAACTTTCACCCTCTCTTGTATTTAAGGTTTGTCTTACAGAGCATTTCTGCTAATTTTGTTTTGTCCAACCTGACAGGCTTTAGCTAGACTTTGGGCTATGGATCATGTTGATGACAGCCTTCCATTTTAAGACAATGCCTATGTGCTGTCAGAAAATTTATTGCTCTAAGGAAATAAATATGACCTACCCTTCTATTTTGAGGTGCAACAACAGGAGGAGCAACACCTCAGGCTAACTCCCTTTAACCTAAATTTTAGCTCAGGCTTCAAAGCCTGAAGCAGGAGAGAGCTCCAGGCCGTGGGGAGCACGGGAACAATCAGACTGGGAACATCCATCAAAGCAACAAATGGATGCCAGCCCGTTTTTCCTTTGGAGAATCAGGGGACAGCAGTTTTAGCTTCCACAAGCCCTGATGGCATATGACAGACACTTCTCTCAGAGCCACTCTGCAGCAAGCAGCAGCTTAGTCAGCGTTTGCCTTGTTGCTACAGAGCTCTGTCCTGGGGATGGTGGGGCACGGAAAGTCTCAAGACCAACGCCAGAGAAGCGTGTGCTGCTTCTCCCTGGGGAGAGCATCATCTACCTGTAGGGTGCTGTTGAGCTGCACCGTCATCTCCTCCATCTGGGACTGGGTGTCCCCCCAACTCTGCTGCAACTGGCTGAGCTCCTCCTGGAGGACAGCGCTCATCTCAGGATCAGAAACAGCGCGCAACTTCTCCCCCACGTCGATGATTAAGGTGTACAAGGCTTGCCACCTCTGAAGAATCACTTCTTTCCTCTTTAAAAGAAAAAAAAAAGAAGTTTTTAAGCTGTTCTTAGCAAGCTTTAGAAGCACACGCCTGGCATTTCACTTGGGAGGAAGTGAAGACTCACAAGTTACAAGGCACTAGTGTGTTCACACCCATGAAAGACTAATTAGTAGATCTTATCTGCTTTTTCAATTTCAGAAAAATCTGATTTTTTCAGATCTGCTGATCTATAAAACTCTACAACAGCTTTTCACAGGCTGCATTTATAGACTGAAAGTACAGCAGTTACAAAAAGATGGAAATTCAGTTGTCTGAGTTATTCTGAATTAAAAAAAAAATCCAAACAGTTGAAGTTCTATTAGCACCTGTAGCTTCAACAACTAAGACAAATTTTTCAGCACTAACAGCTCTGTTAATCATGACATACTCCAAGTGAAGTAAGCCATCAATTACAACTTGCCTACCACAATCACTGGTCTATAACACAAGCAGATACGATCATTGTTTCTTTCTGTAAAACAAGAGCAGGAGGGAAGGGCAATTTGGAGTAGGAGGGACAGAACTTTCTGGCTTTTCTCACTAAGGAAAAGCATGAGCACTAACTTGTAAAATCTACTGAAAACCATCTTTACACAGCAGGTAAAAATAAAGATTAAACAAACAGGTCAAGCACCGGATGGAATACTGGTAATGTGTTAATCCATCAGCTTAGGTTGAGGGAACACAATACATCTTGGACCGTGTGAATAGCGTTCAATAATGTATTTTTTAAAGGTTTTAGATTGCCTTAAGCAACCATTAAGTTCACTGCTTGTTTTTACTTACTTATAAAACAGAGATGCATAATTAAATGGAAAACTAAGATACTCAAAATTAACAAAGGAAGAAATTTCTTTCCACTGCACAAAAAATGCAGAAATCCCTGCCCTGAAGAACTGCTGCCCAGATCTGTGCATCCTGGAGTGGTGGCTCCAAGGAGAACCCCCTGCAAGTGCTCTAGCCTCATGGCACCTCATGCCCATCCCTGACACACACAGGACCCGTACGGCCTCTCGTACCACATATGTACCTGCTTCCTTCAGGCAAACTGTATGCAGGCCTGTGTTCAGCAGCCCTGTCAATGAGATGCACACAGAACTAGAGGGCACCTGCTGACCAGGGTTTCTGACTAACCTCCCTGACACCCTGCATTTCTGTGTTTCTATCAGTAATATTTTTAGAGTATACAAGGCTATGAAATGACAGCGTTGATCAGGATGTTTCCCACTATGATAAGCCTTTCACAATGACACTGTTTTCTTATCTGTGCTCAGCTTTAAGGAAAAGTGTCAGCAACTGTTTCCCCCCCCCCCAAAA
>NW_010396310.1:3812-4068 GCF_000710305.1 Buceros rhinoceros silvestris
CTTTTTATCTTACTGGACAGAAGTTGTTTCAGTCTGAGAAAAACCCCACAGATTTTAGATTTATGAGAAATAAATACAGTACCTTGAAAGCCTGAATTAGATTTCTAAGCTGGTAAAGGCTATAGCAGCCCTGGTTCTTCACAGCTGTGATGAAGCACTTTGTATCAGCAAGAAATTTGCTGAGATTCAGCAGGGAATTCTTGAAGAACTGCCACTGGCTCACGAGTCCATCGATACCGTTCTTCCTCTGCTGAAC
>NW_010396310.1:4160-16143 GCF_000710305.1 Buceros rhinoceros silvestris
CTGAACCATCCGGCTAACATTCTGCCAGTACTCTTTCATCAATGTGAGATTGGAAATAAACTCCGTTCTGAAAATGACAAGCATGGAGCGTTAATACATTTTGATCTCAAGGCTGCGGTTTACAATGACGGTGATGGATTTCCATTTGCAGCATTGTATTCCAATTACAACGCCCAACTATGCAAAAAGCTCTCTGCAGCATTAAGCTCAGCTCTGCTCTCTGTAGTCCATCTTTTGAGCAATCCAGAAAACCTTTTACATGATATAAGAATGGGTAACGCAAGTCAGTCTTCCTGTTGTGGTACAGCATCATCTATGGTATAGCAATCACAGAAACAATATACACTAAACACTTCTCTGAAGAACAAGGTCAATGCAAGTAAGACAAGGCCTCTGATCACGCTGCAAAACTGATCTGTGCTTTTACCAGGCTGTAAGCAGGGTTCAGCCATCATTGTATCCTACAGCAGTGAGATCCAACTACAGTGTGAAAAGGCTCCGTGTGGTCTCTGAACCCAATCAAGCAGTGTTTTTGCCTCTCCTACAACATGGTTAGATGATTCAGCAGATTTAGCTGGAGTCATTAAGATAATCCCCTTCTGTGGGTTGTGCTCCTCTGCAGAAGGCCATGGCCCCTGGGTTAGCTCTTGTGCAAACACCTGTGTTTGGGGCCAGCTTCAACACAAAACTCCAGTGGCTTTGCTTAGTTTCACCCCAGCAGCTTTAAGCCAAGCTATGGACTTCATACTGAAGTGGCTGACGGGAGCACACACACTGTCCTGCCAGCTCTTTGGAAGCAGCCAGTTCTGACAGAGAGGTAATATGTTCACAGCAAAAAAGCCTGAGGCAGTTGAACCTTTGCTTACAAATATTACTTGCTGCTTCTCACTCTACATTGAATAAGAGAATAGTGTGCGATCATACTGATAAAAAACAGGTTTAGCTACCATATGTTTTGGGCTTTGTGGCTGCTGACTCAATGCCCTGTCATGTGTGCCGGGGCAACATGGATAGTCTCACACCTCTGCACTTCGAAAGGTAGAGGAAGGATCCTTCCTCTGCTGCATCCTCATTCCCCTCGGTAAGAAGGTAGCTTCTCAACCACAGTTAAAGGTCCAACAACTGCAGGGTAGCAGTAGACAAGGACACCTCCTGTGCAGAAGCAATTATTTTTGTTAGGCAGAACATCCAGTTACTATCCAAGACACAGTCTGGCCAGGGCACCTGTGGTTCTTTCTCACTGCACCTCCTCACACTTCTGCAAAATGTGCCAGGAAGTTATTTAAAGAGAGAGCCCAGGCAAGAATTTGGGTTTATGTCCTCATGCGAGCAAAGATTCAATACCGACTCCACAGAAGAGAGCATATTCACTGAATTACCAAGGTCTTAGGGAGAAAAACAAATAGATTACCTTTTCTCTGCTTCTCCAGATTCCAAGGAAGGTAGAACTTTTTCTATGATAGAATTAAATGTCTGCTGATTTATGGAAATCTCAGTTTGCAGCATCTGAAAATACCATGAGAACAACAGGTTTAAGTATTGAACAACCTTTGCTAAGAAAGCTGGTTCTGGTTCTCTGGAGTGACAGCATTTATTTAAGTGCTGAAAACTCTCTCAAGTGCTAGTGTCAAATGCATCCTACAAGATTCCACACTGTTTGAAAACCAGGAGGAATTTGCATGTACGTGACAGCAGAACCCACCAGGAACTGTATGTTACAGGTGATCGGAAGCCTTGGGTTTGCTGGGCTCATTCATGAGAAAGGCAATCTAGACAGAAACCCACAGAAAAGGTATAAAAAAGCTACACATAAGGGTGAATTTACTCTTTACTCACAATGAGCAAATGTTTATGCTATAAATAATTTCATTGCAATGAATGAATTGATTCGGAGGTCTGAGTAAAAGAGACAAAATACCTTTCTGTGGACCTTAATGAATATCACTAACATGCAGAGACATAACACCCCGTGGAATTAGCCACAGCACTTTGGGTAGTACGAAGCTGTGTGCCACACAAAATTCACCCTAACAGCTCACGATGTTTAGTATTTACCACATTTTTTTTCCCCTGTATTGTGGTTGTTTTTCCATCCTCCTGCCACTAAGACAACATCTACAGCTAGACCCTTTGCTTAGAATGCGATGTGCCTTCTCGGAATGGATACTGTCATACGCGTGTGAAGCACTAGCTCTCTATAACAAATAGCAAGTTTTTCCAAATGCCAACAAAACAGATTTCCACCAAAATCTAACAACTAGTCAAAATAGAAATATGTTGTGAAAACATTTTGTTTTAAAGGCAGTTCTTCCAGAAACTGGCCTGGTTCCTGCCAGACCGCCAGCACACTGACTAGGTTTGTTTCAGTGCTCCGAGACGGGCAGACAGGCAAGTAACCTCAGGGCTGGAGAAATCCAAGACCTCCGTAATGCAACACTTGAAGATGCACTCCTAAAGGTCTGATTACTGCAAAGAGGGATCCAGGCATTTTGGAAAAGGACATTCACAGTTTGAAGTTTTCTTCTGTGTAAGTACAAGGCCACATTTCAAGAGTGAAATGCTCTGTACAACTCAGCCCAGATTGTCCGATTTCAAAAGGCACAGCCTTTTCTATCGATTTCCCTCCGACTTCACCATTCAGGAGGATGCTTCCATTTTTAGAGCCAGCTTTACCTCATAGACTCTCTGTTGCTCTCGCAGTTCTTCAAACCGTCCTGGAATATTTGTTTTTAAGGCCTCTTGCATTTTTTCTAGGAGCTGAATCCAGTTCTCACACTTCTGAAAAAATTTGTCTTCATCATTTTGAGTTTCCTCAAGCATTCTGTAAAATAAACGAAATAATCAGAAACTACTGCATTGGTGGTTGTTTTTCTGGATATGTTTGCATGTGGTCTAATGTGGTGGTTCATAACACTAACACAGCAGGGTTTAGCTTGGCACTTTGCTACATTCTTCACCTACGAACCGCCAGATTTTTGCTTCAAGTGACTTGGCATACAAAGAGCCACTGAATAAGTGAGTAAATGAAAAGGGCAGGAATTCAGCTTGGAAAGCCCCCAGGAAAGCTGAGATCAGACTGCAAGACTTGCCATGCTTTAATTTGGTTTTGCTTTTCCTCACAGAAAAGGAAATGGTTAGTGGTGATTTTTTTGTTTGCATTTCGGACCGGCATTGTTCCAGAGCAGCCGCTGTTCTCTGACTCCACTGCCGAGTCAGGGTCTGCATTTTCTTCAGGGTGAAGTCACTGAGTGGCAGCCTAATGCTTGCTTCATTCAAGCTCTCTATGCTTGGAGAAAGTGCAGCAAGCTCCAGTGTGTGTTTCTGGAAGTAACATAATAAATAAATTGCATAAAATACTGCCTTTCTTTCATTTCAAAGAAAACCAGAAGCCTCTTCTGTAGGAAGCATTTGATCAATATGCATCCAAATTGCTAACCCCCAAACCCCCCAACATTTCTGTGTTAACGTCAAAGAATATAGGAAACAAAAAAGTCACAACTCCCTTACACAGGGCCCACATTTCCAACAGTGCTGAACAGATGCTCAAGAGCTGGTATTTGCAGAGTTACTTCGTACCCTGCAATGAGGGCAACAGGGTAGCTCCAGAGCAAATGCCGGGGAAAAGATCTCCCATCAACCCTGACTCTGTGTGATTTTCCTCCCCTCCGTGGAGGCCTTTGGCCTGCAATGCCCATTGAGAGCTTTTTTGAACTTAAATCATTGCTTTGTTTTGGATGAGGTTATATTGACTCTGATGGAAGGGCTCTAACTACGATACTCAGGACGCAGAAAGTTTCTCGAAGTAGGCAAGAGTTGGTATCCTATAGACACTTAAATTCTTAGTATCTTTTTGTACTTGGAATCCAAACATACCAGGAACAATTTTGAGTACTCTGTTTCTTCCTCTACACAGAGACTATCGAAGGCATCTGTGCAATTCTTGACGTAAGCCTCCTGCGTTTCAAGGCAGTTATTGAAATCCTCCAGTTGTAAAAGCTTGAACTAGGGTGAATATTTCATATTGATGTTAATTATGGTTTAATACATATGTTCAGTATACAAAAAGGAGCAATAAGCAGTATCGTCAGGAAAACAAACAGATGTTAAATCCAAATTCCAATGTATTTATAACTCATTTTCTGAACTTCTTCCATTTTTTCACTGGATAAAGGTAAACTTTAAGCCAATCAGAGAACAAGAAACTGAAACTCCAAGTCCTGAGAGGCTCCTATCTTACTTGGAGGGAATAGGGGCATCTGCGATACCTTTTTGTACTTTGGGCTATTTGATTTATTTCAAATTGCAAAGCCAAAACTTAGCTTATCAGAAGGAAGAAGCTTGTGGAAAGGAGCTTCCTTTGAGCTGCACAGAGAGCCTGCTCCCACGTGCCTACAGACGAGGCTGTGCAGCTTACAGGAGCTCTGTGGAGAGAAATAACTCGGGCTGCAGTTCAACTTTTTTATCCACTATGTTGGTTTCTCTGGGTCAGGGAAAGCTTTTTCTTTCTTGCAAGAATTAAGCTCCAGATCTAAGCACACCCGAACGGCACATTTTTCTAAGTGGTTCTCTGGTCATACTGCAGGGTTACACCAGAGAAAATGACTACCCAGAAATGAAATTTTTCATGGAGCAAGAAGTTCACAGGGGATGTGAGAAATCTTTTAACTTCACAAAGATACCTGGCTTCTGGCCATTGAACTGGGCAGGTAGAAGAAGTCATAAAGAGAGCTGGCTTAAAATTTCTTGATGAATTTGGGCTTTGTTTAGAATGGAACAATTCACTGAAACCGGACTTTTTTCTCAGGAACAGACTAGTTGTACATCAGTAAACGTACAGCAGTACATTTGCTCGCAAGTTTTCTCAGGAGTATCTGCGCAGAGGGAAGTCAATCCCACAGCACTCCTGTGAGCAGAACATCACATGGGGAAACCTGGGTCCAGGTCGCTCCCTGCTCTGCCTGAACAGGAATGTGAATCTGGTCTTCAAGATTACAACAAATGACCAGAGTTTTCTGTTTGGGTTTAGGTGCATTGTGTGCACTCTTATCAAAGCATACTGAAGCCCCTGGGCTTTTTCAAAGGCGTAGCTAAGAAAGTATTCAACTTAATTTGAAGTTCCTAGAATAAAAATATGTTCCCTAATTTTTAATCATCTGAGGGTCCCGTACTGCTTGACTGTAACAGGTTGTGTTAGAGCAACACAAGCAGGTAAGAACGGTGAAACCCTTCCTTCCTCTGTCCCTCTGGCTTCATGTGTTATTTCTTTACATAGCTGATCACACTGTCAAGTTTTATTTTATTGAAATTTAACTTCAATTCAAGAACTATAGGGCCTTAGTGAAGAAGTTACCTCACAGTGACAGCTAATTTAATATTAAAAAAGAAATACCTCAAATTCATCTAACTTCCCCTGCATCATCTTTTCCAAATAGGATGATCTCTGGAGATACAGCTTGTATGGTAGAATGGTTTGTGCATCTATCCCAAGCTGCTGTTTTATCTGATCAGCCATCAAAGAGATCTTGGTACAGCATCCTTCTATGTTTCGAAGGCCATCCTGTAAATTCTGATGAGAGAAGTGGAAAGAAAAAAAGTCAGCAAATCAATCAGATTGTCATTCATGTGCCACTTTCTTTTAGTATCTTTTGTTGCTGTAACTAAGCTCTTTTTGTTTATCTCCTCTGGGAGCCAAATTCAGCTATGGTGAAAGCTTCAGCCTTTTACTGGGAGGATAATGGAAATTGCATCCATTGACTCTAGTGCTGGGAAAGGCACAGTTCAAAGTTCAATGGAACACCAGTAGCTTCAGGCAGTGGGATACTACTGCTACAGAGGAGATCAGGGAGAGAAATGAGAATCTCTCTCCAGAACAGATTTACACTAGCAGGTGGAGAAACTGCTGCAGATGAGGAATGCTATTATGTTACAAGCATCCCAGTCCTTTGGATCCATTAGTGACTGATGACTATGGGTTTGGTTTTACTTGTCCCCCTTTACTACAAAAATGATGCTATAAAATTAACTCTAAAGGCAGTACAAGAACAAATGGAGTAATTTTATACTCGTTCAATGTACTTGATTATTTTTTTTTTTTACCTGGACAACTGTCATTTACTTTTAGCCATGAAATACTCTGGGATTTGCCACAGTATATCATCTTTTCTGTGAGTAATGAACAAAGGCTTCTGATTAATAGCACAAAGCAAACATGTTTGCCTAAAAAGCAAAACTGCCCTTAGTTCCTGACTCCACCTTTGGAATGAACCATATTGTTAAATGACACTCTGGCCATTCAGTACATCACCCATTTTGATTTCTTTCTCTCTCTACAGGACTTTATTTTTATTTAATGTGGCAACTGAATTCCATAAATCTTTCTTAATGTGTACCAGAGGAAAAGATTAGAGAGATTAAAATAGTTTTGTAATGCACATGTATTTTCAAACACATGTAACTCCTATGCCATATCACTGATCCCCATTCTTCTAACTCACCACTTAAAAAAAAAAAAACCAGAATAAAACCACACACATATCAGGACAGGCTCTGTAATGCTGTTGGCACTCTAGTGATTGTGCCTTGCTTAGTAGGTGCAAAACTCTACCCAAAAATTTCCAGAAAATGCCTTTTTGCTGACATATTGATGAATTTATGTCACAGCCATTAATAGATTAGAGAAAGTGAAAATATTCTTGTCTAAGCTTTGCTGCTGTCAGTTGTTTCTGACACAGCATGAAATAGATGAGTTCTCTTTCCTGTGATGTAGTTTGTTAGCTGGCCACATGCAAAATAGAATACTTTGGATTTCTGCCAATATGTGGCTAGAGGTTCATAAAGCATGAAGAATCATTGCTCTATCCTGAAATAAGGATTATTATATTTCTTTATTGCAGTCTGAAAGAACCAAAAATGTCAGAACCTAATGACAGCTTTGCTGCCTGCCAGAGTCAGATGTACCCTGCGGTCTCAGCATGAGATCTTATTTGCCTAAAGTCAGAAGCATTTAGAATAATCTAATGAGCTCAGAAATCTGTGAACTTATCAGACCAGGCCAAAAAAGCACCAAACCCAAATAAACCCAATTTGAACACTGTAGAAGACCTCACGATGGTCCTGTGTTCTGGAAAATCAGTCTTTTTAACCCAGCTATTATTCTAAGTAGATATCATCTCTCCTCCCCAGCCATGCCTCATGAAGTAATTAATTCTGGTTAATGATCCCTTCCGACACAGGCCTGATCCTTTGTATAGAGCAGAAAGAGGCAGAGACAGAACACAATTGCTCTCTTCTGCTCTCTTCTCACCCTTGCTAACTCTAGTTTGATTTGGTCTCAGGATGTGGTCAAAGTATTTAAAGAAAATACAAAGGTGCCTATTAACGGAAGAAATCCACAGATTTTATGTTTTCCACTGACTGTGGGAGAGGAGTGGGAGAAGAAGGTGCTCTTTTGATTTGTTTCTCAAAAAAAAAAATCCTATTTTGTACTAGGCAGCAGAAACATATTCATGTACCTTTATATCCTGTATCCTCTGCTTCAGGGTTTCTATGACATTATCCTCGGGCAGGCGAGCATCCAAGAGCCGAGAGCTCTGCTCTTGGTACTCTGTTAACTTGATTGCTGACTCAGTACATAAAATTTCAAAGGGCTCCCAAAGCTGCAGGGTCGCTTGGGCTGTCCGCAATTGATCTGTGATGTCTTCGTTTACTGAGCTCCACCTGCCAACATTATCAAAGGGTAAGAGCAGTTTCCTACTAGATTCTCCAGAATATCATCTGCTGTAGGATTCCTGTGGGAGCTTCTTTGCGTTCGTACCCACATCACCGAAAGCCCGCTGGCACACCACCATTTTGTGCTCTGTGATCCATCACAAAAGAGGCAGAATCAGCTACTGCTCACACACGTACCCCTAGACCGGAGAGTCTTATTAACATAGATTTAAAAATCAGACAGACCTTAAAATACTGCCTCAGCAAATTTTTTAATTAAAATACTAATAACCATGGCTCTTTTTCACAGTCTTACTTGGTGTATGCCTGTGTGTACTTCTGGTCAATAAACTCCCCAAAGGAAGGGGAGCAGTCCTTCTTCAGGTTATTGCCAGCAGTCTGGAGCTCAGCCCACCTTTCTTCACTGTTCTCCAATTCTTCTTGAAAAGACTACAAAATGGATTATTGCAATTAGTTGTGGAGATGAATGACCTAAGTATAGCCTTCCCTATAAGGAAGGGTAGGGATTGGATAGTCATAATGCCATTAAAATCTTTGTGAAAAATTTATCACCTGATCCTAAAAATTAGGAAGCTAAAAATCATTCAGAAGGCCTACTTTAACTGAGGTACTTGTTTTTAAAGAAATAGCTCATTTAACAAACCCACAGCCCTGAACTAATTAAATTCATTCACTAGAAACCAAAAATGTTTTTATTTTAAGCCACTTTTTCAGGGAAATTTCTGCTGGCAGCAAAGTTGCCTCCTGTCCCCAGGGCTGCTGCACCCACCCAACCCAAGCCATGGCTTTGGGAGGGGAAATCATGAGTCCTGGACCATGACTCCAAGGCTGTTTATACATGGAAAGATACTTTAATGCAAATAACGCTTTAATGCAAAGCATGTCAGTGGTCACTGGACACAGTCCCCTAAGGGGAGCATCCAAATCACAGATCTAGAGACACAGTCCCTTTGCCAATCTTTCTGCTGGGTCCCCTTCATTTCTGCCCTGAGTCCCAGCATCAGTGCACAGGCAGCTCCTTCCAGGATATGCTACAGCCTTATGGCAGCGCGTTTCCCCAGGAAGCACAAGAAAAGGGGCGATTTTCCTTTTGACCAATGAGCTGAGAACCAACATCTTTCACCTGAACGGCGAGTAACCTTTTGGCAAACACGTAAGGTGATGGCATTAGGTTTTCCTTTGCCAGCTGTATTTTCAGCCAAACTTCCTGCTGTCCCTGTGGATTAGACATGGACTGAGCAGACATGAGCAGGAGGGATGGTGGTGGAGTGTACATGTCCATCTGGACTCTGTAGTGCAAGAGAGCATAAGGACCCAGTGCTTCATATGGGGACGTCATCCAGCACATGCAGAAGACTAACATGGCCAGGGATCTCTGCAACCCAGAACGGAGGCTCCACTAGCCCACAGTAAGGCAGACATTGCAGCAGCCGACCCATACTTCTCTCTCGAACCTTGGAACCTGAATTGCATTGAAATTGAACTTACGTGCTAAATAAAGTATGAAATCTAAAAATAGTCCTCCAGAAGTTGATCAGAAAAGTTTTTTTGTCCTTTTTTCAGTGGAGTTTATTTGGTTGGTGAAAGGTACAGAAGGAAGTACAGAAATAAGAAAACTTCAGTAGATTTACCTGGAGAATTTTGATCTGGCATTTCAAAGCATTCAGTGACACCGCAGAACGTTTGCAGTTTTCTAGGTGGTACATATATCTTGCTATATCCAGGCTGAGTTTTGTATAAACTTCATCATATACTCCCCAGTTGTCCAGCACTGACAGCATTGAGGTTGTTAACTGCTTACACTGCAAATGAACCACTGTTGTTACTATTTCTTGGGGAGACATATAAATCACCTTTAAATTGACTTCAAAATCTAATCTCAATACTCACTCCATGACAGTCCACAAGAATTTCACAAGTTGGAGTATTTACCTACTTGGTAAGGAACTACACAGGCATCAAATCAAGCAGTAAACAGTATTTAGAGTGAAGTATAAGAATTTGCTGGAAATAAAAATTTATCCAGAGTTCAAGATAGTGTTATTCTGTCAGCCACAACTCCAGAACACCCCAAAAAGTAGTAAGTACTGAATAATGAACTGCTTATTCCTTCCCACTAAAATCAATCTCAAGTGGAAGGAAGTTGAAAGCCTTAATCTTCTTAGTTTGCTCCAAAGATCAAGTTTCCTTTTACTGAACATTTGAACAGAAATTGTTTTGTACTACAGTGCTCTGGAGTGCCATCATCCCTCTTATGCCATTGTACTCGATGCAGGCCCGCCCAAATTGCGGTGTAGGCACTTCAGGATTCTCATATAAAATTAAAAGGTGGATATCCTCTTTGTCTTCTGTGTCTCTTCATTATTACAGTCGTTTAATCTATTTTGGGGCAAGCACGGTTTCCATTTCCCACATACTCCTAGACACTGCAAACACAAACCCACAGCCGTCCTTCAGTGTGGTTCGTCATTCTATCCTGTATCAGGTAAGTACAGAAGGCATGTCCTGTGTTAGACAAAACATTCACCTAGTTCAATATCTATTTCCAGTCATGCCAGTACCAGATACTTGGGGAAGAGCACGAAACAGGCCAAACAAACAAGAATGTCTCCATGGGATCTGGCAAAGCTACGTGCCAGGTTTTGGTTCTGACTATGCATCCACACAATGGAAGATGAAAACTTTTCTACACCCATAGTCCACCCTAAATAGACTGCACACATCACTGTATCCTAGTTCCAGACACGCATGAGGTGATGGATTAATCATCCCTATTCTTACTTGAATCATTGTATAGGTAGGAGGAATCTCTAATTGCTTTCTGTAGCCTACAGCTAATTACAGCCCACACAAGGAAGATAGAAAGACATTGTGCTCATGAAATGTCTCTGGGCCACAGACTCACAGTCTTGAGATCATCCTACGGAGAATACAATCAAGGTATTGCATCTCCTTAGACCTATATTTGAAATCACAGGTGGGCTCTGCTGAGCACAGTCACCCGTGGGATAAAAGCTGCGCCTGGTGTTTCATTGCATATGCAGACAACGAGGCTGCAAGAACATTCCACAGTTCGTATGTTCAATACTTCTGTCAGAAAAATACTAAAAATAACGAGACCCATGGTGACTGTAAGAAGAAAAAAGCACTTGGATGCCAATCCTGGCAATCTCTACTGCAAGGCAAAACTTCCATCACGTACACACAGAAAAATGTCTCTGCTTTCTCGGTAAGAAACACCATTTCTGTGGTCACCTAAACCAAGCAACAGCAGACCCATCCTGGACCAGCACCTCATGTGGAAGAGCAAAAGGGTTCAGGTTTCACTAAGTTTTGAGAAATGGAAGCAGGACATTTATAGCAAAGTGTAAGGGAATCCTAACTGTGAAGACAATCATTGCATCACCTCTAATCCTGTACTGTCTATGGTTAATTATTATCACAAATTTAAAGCCGTAAATGTACTCGTATCTTCTGCGCCTGTCAGTTCCATATAGATAGAAAAGATCAGTTGCAAGTATAAAGATAATTTAACTATAAATGCGAACTGCTGGGGAGTCAAATGGCATTGGCAACCGATCTGCCAGACTCTCCTCAAAGCAACTGGAAACTACACAGGGCCTGAAGATGGCGAAAGTCATACAGGTGTGTAGAGGAAACTGTGGTGAGAACGTGGCAGGAGCGGGCAGCTGCCACCAGTGTACCGCAGGGCAGAAAGACCAGGGTATGAAAGAGAGATAGATCAAGTGAGAGAGTTTAAGGTTTGTTTTCAACTTCACAGGAAAACAGCAATGCTATTTCTTTAATTTCTTAAACTGCAGATTGGGGTCTGTCCATCCTCCCCCTGTATCCAAACTACTTCAAGATCCTTTTCTTCCTCTCTCAACCTTGGAAATACATTAGTTTACATTATGTTAAAGACTTTAAAAAAAGTTCTTAGGAAGGTTCAGACTCAGAGTAAGGAGTAATTTTCATCTTTTTTGTACCAGATCCTGCCATCCCTTGAAGAAGATGAGTAACACTGGGGGTAAGAACATGTAGTGGAGGAAATCTGAACACAAACAAAGCATGTTACCTGGCTCACAATGCTGCTCATCATTTCATACAGCTCAGGTATCCTGGGAGACAGAGTACCAAGGGATTGGTCTGCAGTGTCGTCAAAAGCCAAACTCTGTTTGAGTTCATCAAGTGTTTTGGATTTAGTTGTGAGTTGGTTTTCTAGCTCCTAATTGGAAAAAAAGAAAAAAAGGGGGGG
>NW_010396310.1:16470-17199 GCF_000710305.1 Buceros rhinoceros silvestris
GGTAGAGCTGGAATCAGTCCATTTACTGGCAGCAGGAGCACTGGCCATCACGCTTGGGAAGGAACGCATCAGGAGGCAATTCCTCAGCCACCACGCAGGCCTCCTTGAACCTCTCCAGATGTAAAAGGTTTTTCTTTTAATGCAGCTGAACATTTCCTTGGGCAGGTTAGCATTTGGGTCCTCCTCTGCTCCAGCAAACTGATTTAGAATTTAGACTGAACAGGAACTGATTTTACAATATGAGGGTCTCCGATATCCTGACAACTTCTCTAAGGTTATTTTGAGCTTGTCCTCTTAGTCAGAGGCTTTCTCCGAGGGGATGGACCTGGCTGAAATCAATGGAGATGCCTGGGAGAGTAACTTCCCCCTTACGCAATCAACAAGATTTTAAGATAGTCTTGACACGCAGGGGAAAGCTCAGCAGTAAATTCCTCACAACATGAGTAGATATCCACACACACAACGGGCCATAACGCTTTCCTGTAATGCTATCCTTAGAGCCATGACCTACACACCCCCCCACGCACCCTGCACTGTTCCCAAAACACTTGCACATTTGGACCTCGGACCTCACTTACACTGAGCAAATTAATTTTAAGGAACCCTTTTGGCCACCTGCATCCTAGCACTGTACCTTGCTGGCCTCTCGACGCGTTTCAGAGAGACAGGTAACCCGGCTTGACTCTGAGTCACTCGGCAGGGATCGCTGCCAGGGGACAACGCGTAACC
>NW_010396311.1:0-16413 GCF_000710305.1 Buceros rhinoceros silvestris
CCCGCGGCGCGGGTAGAAACGCCGTCCTGCGTCGCGGGCTGTGGGTGCATGCCCCCGGTGGTGGGCCGGCGCCTCTCCCGGTCTCCGGGTGTGCCATCGCGAAAGGTGAGGCGGCGGCGTGCCCGGGGCGGCCTGGGTGAAACGTTGTTCGCAGCGTTGAAATCCCGGGTTGGTTTTCCCGGCCTCCCTCTGTTTTTTCGTTGATTGCTTTTCCAGCGAGCGGGCAGCCTGCAGTCTCCAGGAGAGCGGTCATGCTTGGAAGGATTGTGTCCTTCCCTTAGGCACCGCTGAAGTGCCGTCTGAACAAAAAAACCTTCTTTTTTGCCTTTTGCACTTCGACAGCATTGTGTAGTATCTTAAGTTGAATTTTTTTCCTCTGGTAAAAATGCCAATGCAGTTTGGAGGTGTTTCTGGTAGCATCCCGAGAGCTGTCATCCGGACAACTTGAAGATGCTACTTCAAGCATATTCAGCCCAAAGTAATCTGTTATTTAAGTAAACTTCCCATTAATTGTACATCTCAGTACTTTGAGAGTCGAGTGCGCAGGCATGCGATAAAAACAGGAAGAAACCAAAGTCATTTCCCTAAACAGTTTATTTTTATTTCCGCTGTATTAAGCGGGCTCTCATTTTCATTGAGATAAACATGACTGTTCAGTTACTTTCAATATCTGAGCTTAAAAGGATTGTGCAGTTGTTATTTCTACACAGAGAAATAATCGCACCGAAGGTATCCAATTAACAGTAACAGCTATACGGTGTGGCTTGTTTTAATTTTGATGACTGTGATATCCTTTTGCAGAGGTGCTGGCCAAGAAGTAGGAAGGTCATGCATTATTCTGGAGTTTAAAGGAAGAAAAATAATGGTAATTATTGCATGAATGTATTTGTATGCCCTCTCATTATGGTACTTCACATCACAAAAGCTGTTATGGGTTAAACTTGGCCTCCGCACTGAAATCGGCCCTCGTGTTAGAAGAGGCACGTTTTGTCCCTTTCTGGAGCAATATAGCATGTATGATAGTAGGCTTTACAGAGGCTGTCTTGCAAAATAAATTCATATCCCCAGCCAAAATTATGTGTCTGAAGAGCGGACTCTAAAATTTACACCTTAGGTTTCAGTGGAACTTAAGGGTAATGTTTACTAAAGGTTATGTGTAAGCAGTCACCTGTAAACACATGCATGTTTTCTCTCCCTTTTCCAGCTGTCCTCTCAGGTGGTGGCTGAAATAACTTCCATACACTGGCTCTGTACATCCAGGTGTTGTTGAAGTGTGAATGAAAGCTTGCATAGGTACAAAGTTGTAAACAGACTGGGATCTTTTGAAAGGTATTCAGTTTCCCGGTGGAGAAAAGTCATGTAGACAGAAGCCTGAGATGTGAAACCCAATGCTAAAAGCATTGCGTAAGGGAAAAAAAAAAATTATTTTTTTTTTTTATGATGTTATAAGTTACCGGTCACTAGTAATTGTATTTTAGACCAAAATGGGAGATGATTTTTTATGTGTTCTATTAGAAGCTCTAACTTTCTTTTATTTTTAAGCTTGATTGTGGAATCCATCCTGGACTGGAAGGAATGGATGCTCTTCCTTACATTGATTTGATAGATCCTGCTGAGATTGATCTCCTCCTAATTAGTCAGTAAGTTGTACCTAAAAGAACCAATATATGGAGATTGTGGTCTGAGCTGTGTTCACTTGCAGATTATTAAGAGAGGCTGATAAAATAGGTGTTACATAGATGGTAATGACACGGCAGAATTTTAGTTTCTAACTTTTTAAATTAAGGATGTTCAGTCAGTTTTGACATTACACTCTCCTCTGAGCTCATTGAGAAGTCTGACTTTTTTATAACCTGTCCTGCCTTAACACCATTGCGACAGCTTCTGGAATGAGTTCTCTATACATAAAGTCTGCTGAAAAGCATTGGTTGTCGTTTTCGCTCTGTTGTCTTTGAATGAAAAAAGCTCTCGGAGACTGCTCAGTGGCTAAAAGACGGGGGGAGCCATTTCTAAGTGATTTAACCAGTCATGACCAGGTCTCTCTAAAATCCTGGGTTTTCGTGGTTTGTGCTTGTTCTACCTATATTTGAAAGGTACTTAAGATACCACAAATTCGAAGTGTGGCCAAATAATTTTACTTTAGTAATTCATGTTTTAATCCATAGTGTCCAACATGCAAACATAGGGTCCCAGTTGTTCGCTTTCTCCTATCTTTGGTATTTACTGCGTTCCTGGTTCCTGTTATTTTTCTCCCTCTAAGTTTATGTGTAAATTACAAAAAAATTAATTCTGAAGTTATACAGGCAAAATCTTTGCAATTAATGGAGTATTTCCTGTATTACTCTTATTTTTTTTGGATGCGTTACTAGTCACCAGTGTACAGAAAACAGCCCAGCATAGTTAACAGCAAGGTTAAAAATTCTGTCTCTGGATTTTCATGACGCTGTGTTATTCCAGTGCAGTAGTGAATTATGTGATTTATGTATATGGTATTAGTGTTGTGTAATGTTGATGTATTCATTGGATGCATGTGTCTGTTTTAAGCTTCCATTTAGATCACTGTGGGGCTTTACCATGGTTTTTGCAGAAAACAAGTTTTAAAGGAAGGACTTTTATGACTCACGCCACAAAAGCTATTTACAGATGGCTTCTCTCAGACTATGTCAAAGTCAGGTAAGCTGACCTGTGGGTTGTCTCTTCAACTCTTGAATTATTTCACCTATAGATCCAGTAAAAAACTTAGATGAACCTGGATGTTGCCACACGTAGCAGTATTATAACCAAGATAGAAGTAATTAATCATCTTACGGCTTCATGGATAATGTGTCTCTCAAATAATTTTTTATTGATATCTATCAATTAAAAAAGATATTATAAATCTCTCCTTCTCCCTTCTCATTCTTTTCATTTGTCTTATTTGGACCTTTAATAGTATCCCTTTTTTTTTTCCACATCTGTCTCTTTTAAGACACTGTTTTGTTCTTACACCTTTTAATGTCTATTTTTTCTTAAGCTTCAGAGAAGTAGTGAATTTTAGGCCCTTAAAGATAGAAATCATTCTTCAGGACAAGGTCAGATTAAATATACAAAGAGTTCTCTGTTACTTACATGTCCTTGGGGTTTTTTCTCTTTTTTTCTTTTCTTTTCCTCATGTTACATGCCTTGATACATCTTTTCAGTGTGAATGCAGTGGTCTTGAGCGTATCTCAACTCAGCAGATTCTAGCGTGGGTCATAAACCTGATAAACAGTCCTCTTTTAACTTGTTTGTTCTGGGCTCATGGGAAAAGTGTGGTTTAGTTCTTTTTTTGAGGAGTGTTGCAAACTAAGCGGCAGATCTCTGTCCAGTCTGGGAATTTTTTGGTACCTCTAGACAAATACAGAGCAGATCCTGAACTGAAAAGGCTATCCTAGCATGGCCTTTCAAAAGAAAGGCTCTTTTGAAACTCTGCTTAGGTGAACTACAGTAGAGTACCTGGGCTTGATTTCTAGTGTCGGAGATGTAGCTGAAGGGGTATCTTACTGTCAGTGGGCAAAAATCCAGAAGGTGTTTTCTTCCAACTGTTATATAATCTAAGCTGAAGTAAGATGAGCTGATATTTAGCCATTTCACTTACATCCAGTAATATATCAGCGGATGACATGCTATACACAGAAACAGACCTTGAAGAAAGCATGGACAAGATTGAGACCATCAACTTCCATGAAGTGAAAGAGGTGGCAGGAATCAAATTCTGGTGTTACCACGCAGGCCACGTTCTGGGAGCAGCCATGTTTATGATTGAAATAGCTGGTGTTAAGGTATTTTCTTTTTATTATAAAGTGGAAATCGAGCCTGAATTCTAATGTCATTATTTATTATTGTCTGTGATGTCCCACCACTGTGGCTGTCAAATAGACTTAGACTCAAGTCAAGGTGGGAGGCCTTGACTTAGAGCATGTATTTTCTCGTTGATTAGAACTAGCAAGTGACACGTGTATTGAACCAGGTAGGATGTTTGGATTTTATGGGAGCGAGTTATGACTCGGACTTGGAACCAGTAAACATGTAGTTTTCCTTGCACATCAACTCAGAGGTAGCTGATAGCTGAGGCAGTCTTATGGAAGCTGGATTTTAGTAAAATCTATGTAGATATGTTTATTTTGTAATTCTGATTTAACATGTGTGTGTGCCTGTCTTGAGTGGTTAAATGGCATTTGTCAAGGTTTGCAGCTTAACATTTTTCTCTTTTTTTTTTTTGGTAAAATACCTAAAGAAATAAGTTTATTATTAATTTTGGGCACAGATAGATTAAATAAGTCATCATATAACGACAGGCAGCACTGTGTCAAAACCAGGTACTTGAAACTAATCTCTTGAACTGGAGTTCAGTAGGATAATATCTGCCCAAGAGAAGTTTCGTACAGCCTTGAGGAGGGAAGAGAAATGGTGGTCCTGAGGCTTCCTGTCTAGTAGGACTTTGTTCATGATTTATAATGATTGAAAATTTTAAAGGTTTAAAGTTTTTTACAAGTATAGAAATGGAACTGAATTTACAGTGATTACATTAAAATTTAGGTATCTTACTGCCTTTTTTTTTAAATTCTGATTAGGGCATGATTGAGAAAGAGTTTTCCCTTTTTCAGCTTTTCCCTCCTCGTTTCAGCTGGGATAGAGTTAATTTTCTTCCTAGCAGCTGGTACAGGGCTGTGTTTTGAGTTTAGTGTGAGAATAATGCTGATAAAACAATGATGTTTTAGTAGTTGCTAAGTAGTGTTTACCCTAAGTTAAGGACTTTTCAGTTTCCAGTGCTCTGCCAGTGAGGAGGTGCACCACAAGCTGGGAGAGAGCCTGGCCAGGCAGCTGACCCAGACTAGCTAAAGTGATATTCCATACCACAGGATGTCATGCTCAGTCTATAAACTGTGGGAGAGGAGGGAGTGAGCAGCTGCCTGGTGCTTGGATGCTGCTGGGGTTAAACCAAGACACCCTCTTACTATACATTACTCAAATAGATTGGGTTTTAATATCCATTATTTTGTTTATTTCCCTGTGAAACAAATGAGGAATGTGGTAGTAGGTTGCCACTAGACCAGTTATCTGCTGCTGCTGACTGGGTTTTTGTTGTTATTCGTATTTTGATCAATAGAATGATTATTAAGCAGAGAGCTGCATTCCACCCTGCAGTTAAGAATCCATTAAAAGTTACTAACAGCTACAAATTACTTCTTCATGTAACTGGGAACATGACCATTCTCTTTGGAAAATCTGCTAGAATACAGGCTTTTTTTAGTATCAGAAAATCTTAAAAGAATTTCTAGAAAGTAATTTTGTGGATTATTCATTATATTTGCATTCTGATATGTAAATGCAGTTTTATCTGCTTTTTAATTCCACTTAGGACTTGTTGTATTTTCTGTTATAACAATTTTTACTTCTTAATGTATGCAAGAGTCTGAAAATGGTACCTTTATATCCCAAACAACAAAAAAAATCTTAATAATTGTTTACCTCGGTCTGTTGCAATTATAGTACTGCTTGAAATACCTTCACTTACTGTGTTTAAAATATTTGTATTGTAGTACTATTGTCCTAATATTGTAAGCACTGTCCACATCAGAAAAGTCTTTAGTTAATGTACAAGTGAGGTTTTTTTCATAAATTCCTTGAAACCGTCTTTGCTTAAAAAATACCATTCCCATACCACAGCTTTTTAAAGACTGCTGACCTGGTAGAACCCGTAATCAGAATAATTGCTTCTCTTTGTCTCCAATAGCTTTTGTACACAGGTGATTTCTCAAGACAGGAGGACAGACATCTAATGGCAGCTGAGATTCCCAATATTAAACCTGATATTCTTATAATTGTAAGTTTTACAGAATTATTTCTTTATATTAGTAAATATATAGATTAGTGAATATATAAATATATATAGTATAGGGGTATTAATTAAAGCTAAAACAGAATGTGAAAGACAGTGGAGGTTTAGTGTTGATGCCTAATTTAAATATCTAAATGCTTGGGTGTTCAGAACGCTCCCAACATTTTTGTTCACTGTATTAAAAAGTCTGGTTTTGTTTTGGTAATTTTTCTGATCAAGTTCCTTAAGCCTCTAGACAAAGCTTTTCAAGATGGGAGATTTACTGGGGTTTGACTTATGTTGGCTAGATGTATTGTACAAACCCTAGTTTAGCCAGGTAACTTTCTTTTCTAGATACTAACCTACTTCCAGCTATCTTGAGAATTTGTTCTGGGTAGGGGGTGCCCTGAGCGCTATTCCATAGCTTTCTTTTGTTTTCTGAGCAAAATGGTTTTATTCTGAATTCACATGTGGAAAATAAGAAACTCAGGGAAACTTTAAAAGTAACAGTTTTATCTGGAAACAAACAGTGGGATCTTTCAGAATAATGCTTAATATTATTTCATTTATTGTGTCCCTTCTAACTGCTTTCTGTAACTGATAATTTAATTTTAAGTCACATCAAAATTCTGTATATTGTGTAATTTCTGTATTTTAGGCTAGGTGTTTCTCAACGGTGGCACACGTACCACTAGTGAGCCATGTTAATGTGGCTTCACTTTGTCAAAGCAGTGGCAGCATTTCCAGTTAGGGAAATAAGTACGTTGAATTCGAAACCTCTTAAAAGAAGCATAAAAATAATAGTTCTAACCTTTTTTTTTATCATTATTACTGCTAACAGGATCTGTCTTTCCAAATTGCCTGGAGGGGGTTGGGAGAGGGGAAATCTTGATTATTTATCTTGGTGGAGGTGGTTATGGGAATTAGGGGGTGGTTTTGATTTTTTTTTCCTTCACCTTACCCCTCTCCCTCCCCTCCCCTCCGTATTAACACCAGTATGTTTTTCTGCATTTTCTTGTTGGATTCAGAGGAGAAGATCGAGAACTAGTCTGTGTGTCAGTACTTCTAATATTTGGTTTCTCTTTGTGTAGGAGTCCACGTATGGTACTCATATCCATGAAAAAAGGGAAGAGCGAGAGGCGAGATTCTGTAACACTGTTCACGACATTGTAAATAGAGGAGGTAGAGGTCTTATTCCGGTGTTTGCCTTGGGTCGAGCTCAAGAACTACTTTTAATTTTAGGTACGTACCTTCCCAGCTCCCCTTAATAAAAGGGTTACAAAGTTAAATGAGAATGTTTTTGTGTGCAGTCTTTCAGATACAATGATTTTTTAAACAACTCTTCAGCCACTTTCCAGTACGTTAATTACCTGAGAATATACAGCACGTGTTTGTTCAAAAAATCCAATAAAGCAATCAAGACCGTTCTGCTTGGTGAGGCAGGACAGAGACCTAGAAAGGAAGGCGCAGTGGGCTGGTAGTATGTATGTGACTTCCGAATCCTGTTGAACCAGGATTTCGGCAAAGAGGGACTATTATTACAAATTGCAAAGTGAGCAATCACAACAACTGTTCTATTTAAACTGTACAGCTAAAAAAACCCTCCATTTTGTTCCAAAGTCCCACTACCTTTGTCCTTTAATTCACAGACTTCTGTGAAGAAGTCTTTATAGAAAAAGCTGAGAAGACTGTAACAGACAGTTGGAGCGAAGTCCTTATGGTAATGGGAAAGCAAATTGGGCTTTGTTAAGGAGAGCAAAAATGGGGGGGTAGGGGGGGAATTGTACATGGTCATAACAAGCCACTTCACATAAAATATACAGGTAGTTGTTACGAGATGCTTCAGATAAAACAGTTTGTGACTAAATTATTTCCAGGCTTCTTTGCTTTCTTTTAGCACATTTAATTTGTACTATGTTACATGGCTTTTCAGAGTCTTTTTGCTCCTGTAAATGCTGGCGAGATCAAAAGATAACTATCTCAAAATTAAAATACTTATTTTTAGGGTTGTCGAATCTAAATAGGTAACATTCTTTTTACTTTCCATTGCAGTTTAGCTCAGCATTAGAAACTAGTTTGATTTCAAAATGTGTTACCGCTCTATTCAAATGTTAGTAAGAAATATAGATCTAGGCATGGGGTAGTACTTGATAGGATTATTTACTACTTATCAATGATTGACGGTTTTGTTTCTTTTACTGAGAAGATAAAAACCGAACATTTTCCATTTTGCATAGCCATTAGTTCATAATTTGTTGGCCTCTCCTTGCTGTGTGTAGATACTAAAGTGAGTTTCTAAAGATAAGCTTGAAAATACATCTACTAGAGCTAGACGTGCAATTGGATGCTTAATTAGGTAGAAAATGCAATTGCATCTCACATGCCCGCAGACTTCTGTGTTTTTCTTTTTTCCATAAGTGTATGACAGAACCTAAAATACTGTGTTATGGCATAGAAAATTGTGACAAAGGGTGAGTCTTTTAATGTCACTTGCTAAGTCCTGCTATGGGTTATCTTTTATTGGCCGTTTCCCCCTTACGCTTGAGCTTATTAAGATAGTGGCAGTGAGCCTCTCTGATGTAATCTGAAAAGTTTAGTCGACAAATAAAGAGTGTACTTCTATTTCTGGATGGTTGTTCCTCTTTTATGCAATATAAATATGTTTTAGACTAGTGGTACTGTATCCAAGAGGGAAATGAGTAAGTTTGGATTGTGTAGCTGCATTCAGATCTCTTCTTTGTGTTCAGCAAAGGTCATGGCTGCTGTCATCAGTGATAAAATAAATGGTGGTTAGTAGAGGCTTTTTTCCTGTTTTATGTTTCAGTTAAGCTTGTAAAATATAACTGTGGGTGATACAGAGGAAGCCAGGCTTGATAACTGGAGGATCCCTTCATGCCTTAAACCCCATGGAATTGTTTTACAGAACACTGATATAGTGAATTCTCACCGACATATTTATGTGCAGATGTCCCTAGCTCTTAGATGCATAATTAATATTTGACAGAGACATTCTGTTGCAAAAGTGTGGTATAACTTGCATTGTTTTAAATGTAGATTTATTGCTGTGTAATATAATGTATAGTTTATATCTTGTAGCTGAAGCTGGTGGAATTTGACCTGCCAAAAATATCTGAAGTTCATCTTTTTCTTGTTTGTTTGCCTGTTTTACCAGTTGTATACGTTTTTAGTTGGTGGATTGCTTTTTCTTCTATAGCAGAGCAAGTGGAAAAAAAAGTCTGTGATAGTGATTTTCTGTGATAAAAATGAAAAAAAAAAAACCACTGCTAAATCTGTAAAGAGGTATTAACATTTCTGAGAAGCATGCATTTTAGAGATAATGCTGTGGGCAGGGTTGTTTGGTTATTTGGTGGATGGTTGGTTTGGGGTTTTTTGTTCTTTTTCATTGTTCTTTGTTTTTTAGATGAATACTGGCAGAATCATCCTGAACTCCATGATATCCCTATATACTATGCCTCCTCTTTGGCAAAGAAATGTATGGCAGTTTATCAGACGTATGTCAATGCCATGAATGACAAAATCCGCAAGCAAATTAACATCAACAATCCATTTGTTTTCAAGCATATTAGTAATCTGAAGGTAAGCTTGAGATAAGGTTGTCCTACAGAAGAGGAGGTGTGGCAGAAGAGTTCCTATTTGCTGAATAGTTTGCACGTTTACTATCCTAATAGTTTGGTTATGTTCAGGTTTCTGTCTGAGTTATCTGCTATCCCACTGTTTAGAGGGCTGGATGAGGCGAGCTTATGCCCCAACTTTTCCTCCACTATAGATCACCATGCTTTTTATGGGCATCAGTAGGAGGAACTTTCCTGCAAAGGGGACTTTTTTTGACGATGGGTATAATCTGTGAACATAGGGCTCTACTTGTATGTTGTGCAAGGGTGCAGCTAGGCTGCATCTAAGTGAGTTATGGTAACTGCTGTTCTTGCTGTTTGTCCATTTAGAGTATGGATCATTTTGATGATATTGGCCCAAGTGTTGTGATGGCTTCCCCGGGTATGATGCAGAGTGGCTTATCCAGAGAGTTGTTTGAGAGCTGGTGCACAGATAAGAGAAACGGAGTTATTATAGCGGGGTACTGTGTGGAAGGAACGCTTGCTAAGGTGAGTTGCTAACGCACCACAACTTACTAATATGAGGTAGTATTCACATTCATAGTTACGTTTAAAAAGAATTGGCCAATAGCAAGTGTCTTTGGATTTACCAAGAAGATGGCTGTCGGGTACCCATAATTATGTAGTCAAAACTACAATTGCTGGAAAAGTACAGAAGATGTGTATATGGCCATTTCCAGTGATGTTGCACAGAATCTTCTCTAGGAGCAGTTATCTTGTCATCAGAAAGAATGATTGATACTTTTCTCCATCTTTAGGTGCCTCCACCATTTAACTTTTTGAGAGGGGAGCCCTAACCCTTACTCAGAGGAGGTGGCATTAAATCTGACGCCTCCTGTGTGTTAGAGGCCTGACTGTCTTGTGCATGTTGTGCCACTGTCCGGTTGTAGAAAATGAAATCCTTTCTTCCAAATTCCAGCAGCTAAGGGCAGCCAGAGCATCTAGTTTTGCCTTTAGAGATAGAGGTTACACACTTGTTACAATCTCAATGCAGATTTGAGAGAGCTGTGTCTGTAAAAAAAAAAAAAAAAAAAAAAAAAAAAAAAAAAAAAAAAAAAAAAAAAAAAAAAAAACAAAAAAAACCAAAAAAACTCCCAGATCTGCTGAGGATGCAAAAGATGAAATGGTGTGTGTTTTGCATGCTTTTTTCCTTCGAGTTTGTGTTTTGTGAAATTTTGCTTTTTTAAGTTTCACATTTAATCTGTCTGCCAATATAATTTCCTTGATTTTTTGAAATGTAAAGCATTAGTTATATGGTGTCTGTAGGAGGCTTTCAGTTTTTTATTTGAAGTACTCTCTTTTTTTCCTAGCACATCATGTCTGAACCTGAAGAGATCACTACTATGTCAGGGCAAAAACTCCCACTGAAGATGTCTGTGGATTACATTTCTTTCTCTGCTCACACAGATTATCAACAGACCAGTGAATTTATCCGGGCCCTGAAACCTCCACATGTGGTTAGTATATATGTTGTCCATTTCTGCAGAGTGGGGTTCATCAAACCAGTTCACAGCCCTGAGTCATCTCCCATCAAGGGTGTCCAGCAGTAGCCAGCATCCCTATGCTTTGAATACAGAAGGTGGAGATTGTAACCCATTTTTTGTCACATTACCTTAACAAAGTAAAGATGAACTTGCTCTCGGCTGTCTGCATATGGGATATCTGGGGATGACTTTCATGAAAGTGTTACAGTCCAGAACCTGTTTCAGCAGTGTTTTGCACAAGTAAGATACAGTATAGGCCAACATTAAGTATGTAGAAGGCAGCACTTGCAGGAAAAAGTAGGAGCAAATCACAGGGAGCAGGAGGTGTGAAGGACCAGAGTATGAAAATGGGGACTAGGATCTAAAACTTGCAGAGACTGGAGGAGAACCTGCGTGCAAGCACAGGTAAGAAAGAAAACAAATCATAGCAGAAGAGGATTTAACTTGGCAAAGAAAATTGTGAACTGTGAAGCATCGTCTCTGAATTGCATGTTATATTTACATGCAGACATAAAAATGTAAAGCTAACTAACTTCTATTGTTGAACTTTAGTGACAACTTCCCTTTCTTAATAAACAATGTGGTTTGTGTATGAGAAGTTAAATGCGATCTCTGTAATGCATTCTGCTTATTTGTGTGTGTTTTTCTACTGATGCCTAGGGTCGTGAAATCTAGGCCTTTGAATAATGCATAGGATAATTACATAGAGCTATGTCATGTAAGTGAGCTAATGTTTGGTATATTGTGACCTCATGAAATTGTTATAAAGATGAGGTACAAGATGGCAGTTTTCTTGGATAATTTGTTCACTAAATAAGTCTGGTTGAACAAATAACTTCTGCTAATAGGAAAACTATCTTTCCTATAGATTTTGGTTCATGGTGAGCAGAACGAAATGGCCAGATTGAAAGCAGCACTGATACGGGAATATGAGGATAATGATGAAGTTCACATTGAAGTTCATAATCCTAGGAATACCGAAGCTGTGACATTAAACTTCAGAGGAGAAAAACTTGCTAAGGTATAAAATCAGTGTTTTCTTATCGGTACAGCAATATTTTCCTCTGGGGTAAAACCTACATTTTCCAGGCTTCTATTTTTAATTGGTGTCGCATTGTCTGTGTTTTCCAGGAACTTAAAGCATGTGAATGTTTTGGTTTTAGTGTTGTATTGGGGGTTGGCTTTGGAGGGTTGTTTGGTGGTTTTGTGTTTTCTGGCTCTTCACTCTTCCTACTTTTTCTTCTGCTACATCTCAGAATGTTTGTTGGTTACTCTGACCTTCTTTTATTTTCAGCGTTAATTTTATACTGTGTTTGATTTTTCTGAAGAAACTTTATTTCATAGTTACCTTTAAGCTATGAATACTTCAGATGGCCTTGTTGCACTGTGGTGTTGTTCTTTCCAGGTGATGGGATCTTTAGCAGATAAGAAACCAGAGCAAGGACAGAGAATTTCTGGAATCCTAGTTAAAAGAAATTTTAACTATCACATCCTTTCCCCATGTGACCTCTCTAGTAAGTAAAGACAGTGATGTGCTCAGTTGGTAATTGAAACTTACTGTGTCCTTCTTTTGTCATACGAAACATATAATACTAGTTTTCTTCTGTAATTTTATATTTGATAAGCAATTAGTGAAAATCTTGGGTTTATTTTTGTTTAGTTTTGCCCCCAGTTCTGAGCTGTTGTGGTGAGAGTGAGAAGGCAGGCATTCAATTCATTGTCCAGTGAAATTTAAGATCTTTTCTATTCTGTAAAAGAAAAGAAGCAAAATTCCATTTCCCTTCTGGTTACTTAAAACTTCTTCCTCTGCATGAATAGGCATAAAACATGTTATGAGAACAGAAAAGCACCTTGATCAGTTGTCGTGCCAGTTTCTAAAATGTCACTAGTTTTTAGTATAAAAAGCTACAATACAGTGAAAATGTTGTGTATTGCTTCTATGCTATTTATTACTGAAGAAATTGATCTGTTCTCAAAATAGATGAATAATTACATGTAAGGTCAGAAGAGCTTGTGGCGGAACAATTCCCCTGTCCTAGTTTGTTGTTTGCTTCTAATGGAAATGATAAACAACAAGCTCTTGCTGGTTTCTACACCAGAAAGACATTATTTATCTTAAAGCATGCTCCATCGTTCTCTTTACAAATTGTCCTTTTTAACCCTCTTAAATGTCATTATTTATCTGCAGAGGCAATTTTATTTTGTGGCAAGTCAATTCAAAGGGATAATTTTTAATACATATGTTTAAAATTTCTTTCAGATTATACAGACTTGGCGATGAGCACTGTAACACAGACACAAGCCATTCCATATACGGGCCCTTTTAATCTGCTTTATTATCAGCTGCAGAAACTTACTGGTGCGTATTTGGAAAGACACGGTCATGATGTATAGTCGTCAACTTTTAAAACAACTTCTGGTCTTCAGAGGTTTTTTGAGTGGAAATGCCTTTGCTAGTAACTGAAGTGTCACAGTTTGTTTCATATTTTACAGCTTTCGTTAGATTACGCAACTTCTGCTAGATCCTTTATGGGGGATTCTACTGTAGTTGTATTACGAAATTAGGAGCATATAGCAATATTGTCTCCTGACAGTCCCAAAGTGAGTGCTATAGCCACTCTGATACAAAATTTATTTCTGATCTTTTATCTCCAGCCCAAAAATAGAATGGGTAATACCATCCAGTTAATGAAAATGAAAGCTCTGGCCTCCTTTGTGACAGACAGACTCTTCTGTCCCTCCCCAGGGGGCAAGAATCTAACCTGTTGGGTTTTTTATTAGCAGCTGTTTCAATCTGCCACTAGTGTGATCCCTAGTGCTTTTGTTTAGCTTTCTTAAAGGTTAGGGGCAACTCTTGTCCTAGTGCATTAAAAGCACGCGCACTTGGCAGGATCCCTTCCCAGATTTAAAGCTCAGGACTTATTTTGTACTTCTCCGGTGTCAGAATCTAATTCACACCAGTAGTGAAGAGAAAACCTGAGTTCAGTTGGTGTTCAGGTCTCATAACCTGAGCGCTACCTGGCACACAGATGCTTTTGTTTTAAACTCTATTCTTATGTAAGCAATGGTTTGTCCTTTAAGGGTATAAGGGGAGCTGTTTAATTCTGCAAACAGAGCACTCAATTTCTCGGGTAGTTTTTTTTTTCCATTGGTGTGCTGACATCAGTGTACTAAACCAGTGAGAATGCAAAACAAGTAAAATGGTCAATATTACATACTAAAAAAAACACACAATCCAGAACAACAAAAATAGCATTGTCAAGTGCAGGAAGAAAGTGTGTGCTTCCATTTTGTGAGCTGCTCTGAGCAGTTGTAATAATAACAGCAACCCCTCCTATTCTTAAAATTACCTGCTTTCTTATGCAGACAAAGTTAGTCTTGCTTTCAGTATAATTTTATTCTTGCTAACCATTTGTTGTCACTCCGTAGGTGATGTAGAAGAAATAGAAATTCAACAAAAACCGGCCTTGAAGGTTTTCAAAAATATTACTGTGATCCAGGAACCAGGCATGGTAGTCCTTGAGGTGGGCATTGGTGAGGGATAAAGAAATATTTTCTTCTCCAGTTTCTGCAAAGTAGTATCATATTGATGCTACACAGAATTAAATGATTTAAGTATTTTTCTATTGGATGACAGGATGAAAAGCTAGAATGAAAGCTAGAACAAGGTTCCCTTGAGCTATGGTCCTTTGTTGGTGCATGTTGTCTCATTTAGCCACTGTTAGTTTCCTTTTTTGCTGTGACTCAAGAGTATAATAGCAAGTTTGGTGCCTTTTTTTTATTTGGCAAATAGTAATTTAAATAATGTCAAATGGTGTTCCCTCCTCTCCCCCCAAAGAGTTTTGGTAATTAGTAACTATTTCATAAATGTGTTCAAAAACATTTAACGCTGGAATTTTTCATGGGAAATTACTGGAATATACCAAGTTAAAAACAGTTAATAATTTCGTGTGAACTGTACGGCAGCCATTTGAAGCTAGAATTCAGAGAAGAGCAAACAGGAGAGTGTGAGTGTTACATTGCTTTTACATTGCATTATGCACACAGCTCAAATAATGGGATCAAATTACAATTTTTGTTTTGTCTTCCAGTGGGTGGCAAATCCAGCTAATGATATGTATGCAGACACCGTGACAACAGTGATACTCGAAGTTCAGTCAAATCCCAAAATACAGAAAGGTAGTAAGTTTAGTGTATGCTTATTTAACTGAGGCATTTCTTCTTTTTTATATCAATCTTAGATTGCCTTACAATAGACTGTACTTCCTCTCTTCTGAAACTCTTTAGGGAGTAAGATTTGCTACTTAAAAACAGAATTACAGCTTGGTGTTCTTTATTTGTAATGTTCATTTGTTGAAACTTTCTCTTATATGGCAACTAGTAGCTAGCGGTGGAAAATGTGACCTTACTGAAAATTAGTTAAATGTTACTCACTTCAGATTTTTGTATATAAACAATTTATGATATCTCAGTTAAATATTTCAATTTCTCATTTGAAAGTTGTGGTTACCATTCATGAGTGATATTCCTGTGACTGTGCATCAGAAAGAGTTAGGGAGACAATACTGAAAAAAAGTCAGGCGGATTTCGCAGTTATACTTATGCAGACCCTGTAACCAAGTAGTAGTATTGGGTAGTGATAGCATCAGCAGGTGCTGGGTTTGATTTGGCTGTTGAAGAATCGCAGCAATTGTGTGGGGATTACTAATGATGATAGTTTATAATTTTTGTTCCACTGTTTTGCTTTTGAATATGTATGTCACCAGGCTAAGAATCTGGAGCAAGTACTGAATATTGGGTTGGCCACTAAGGATAAATTTTGGCAGCTTGGCAACACAGTGACACTGATAATTTAACAATAATCCATTTATCAAAAGAAAATGAGGGCAATTGTGTGGGGATTACTAATGATGATAGTTTATAATTTTTGTTCCACTGTTTTGCTTTTGAATATGTATGTCACCAGGCTAAGAATCTGGAGCAAGTACTGAATATTGGGTTGGCCACTAAGGATAAATTTTGGCAGCTTGGCAACACAGTGACACTGATAATTTAACAATAATCCATTTATCAAAAGAAAATGAGGATATATTTTTTGTTTTCTACGGTTTTAAATCACTTTGCCACTATCTGCATCACTACTTGGAATATACGTTATTAATTTACTTACAAAGATCTTATGAGATTCTGCCTTTGTGTACCCTTGCTCACCTAGTGAAATGTGACAGTCAAGCATCCATCTTAGAGCATTATTCATCTCCATCTTCTGGCAATCAGAACCCAAAATCCTATTCCTTAGGTCTTACATAAAAGTAATACCATTTGGTGGTAATAACTGATGATTTTAACTAGTAAGACTGATAATAAGGTGTCTGGCTTGATCTGTCTCTGTGAACTCCACATGATATTTTATTCATAACACTTCTAATAGATTTTTCTTTCCAAACCAGCATGGAAA